>NC_141879.1:633225208-633375375 GCF_056163025.1 Triticum urartu
AGAAGGCCTTCCTCCTCGAGAGGGCTGAAATCGAAGAGCAACAGCGGCTTGCCGCTGAAAAGTTGTCTTTGCAGGAGGGCGAGCTGGCGCAACAGAAGGTCAACCTTGACAGCCATGAGGAGGAGCTTGCTGCGCGCGAGCAAACATTCGGCGGAGCCCTCAAGCAAGCGGAGGACGCTGCCGCAGCTGCCGAGGCCGCCAAGAAGGAGCTAGAGACGAAGGTGGCGCAGCTGGAGGCCGATCTCAAGGCGAGCAGTGAAGAGCTTGCCGCGCTCAAGCGTGAGCGGGAGAAGGACGCCCACAGCCACTCATAGCTGCAGGCTCGTCTCGCCGAGAAGGGCAAGGGGCTTAGCGCCGCCAAGGACAACAACGCAGATCTTGAGTTGAAGCTGACTACTTTGACCAAGACGCTGGACGGCGCCAGGGAGCAGGAGGCGGCCTTGAAGGAGGAGGTCAAGGCCGGCAAGGCGCTGCTGGAGAGTGCCGCTGCCGCCCAGAACACTTTTAGGGAGACTGTGGAGCATTGGACGGAGGGTCTAGTGAATGTTGCCGTAGACATTGACAGGGAGCTGGCGCAGCTGGGGATGGAGGATCTCGGGTATCCCTCCGACGAGAACCTCCAACCCAGCGCCAAGCTCATCTTGTTCTTCAAAGGCGTGGCGACGGCCCTCCAGCGACTCCGGGAGAGGATCCCAAAGCAGCTGGCCGACGAGTCGCGCAAGATCTGCGTGGGAGCTATTCAAAAGGTGTTGGTGAAGGTGGCCTTCCGCAACCCGGGCCTCAACCTCACCAATGTCCTCAAGACCTTGCCGCCGGATGCTGATCTGGAGGCGCTCAAGACCCTTGTCACACCAATTGTGGACAAGGTGAGCGGGATCAAGAGGATTGAGGGCGATCGCGTAGACTAGGCCGCCCGTTTTCTTCTTTCCTTGTCGCTGCTGGTCATGTTATGAGAACAATCTGTTAGAGCCGCGACAAGCTACCTTGTAATATAACTCTATTTCGGGTAATGATTGCAATGTTATCTCCTTTACTTGATTCCTTCCTTTGTATGTTTTTTGCCCTACGCTTTTAGGGAACTTGCCGGCGCAGGCACCTTAGCCGCGAGCGCTGAGTGCGGGACGTCAGCAGCCTGCTGGCGGTGGCGCTACCGACAAGAAACCTTGTCGCAACTAGTCACGGCTCACTTAAGTTGTTGAGCGGACTCGAAACAAAGTAAGGGCGCAACTAGCTACGAGTTGGTTCCTCCGCGCACAGGTTTTCCATACAAAGCACGGTCGTTCAAGGAAGATAACTTAAATTTTTTTTAAAAAAATCTGATTGCTCAAACTTTGGCAACTTAGCTTTTCTGTCGTTTGCTTCCCGGTAAGGCGAAACTTTCTTGAACGACGCCTGGTTCATACCATTATCTTCTCCTTTCCCCCGGCAAACTTGTGGGCGAGGGAACCTTCCTTTCCTTGAGAAAAAAGAAAAAGGAGAAAATAAAGATATGGAGCCTTATGGCTCGTTGTTGCTTACCGGGGGTAGGTGCTGCACAAAGTGTCAGATAACACATGCAAAAAATAGAAAGCATGAAATTGACAAGATGTGCGGAGCACATGAGCTTTATGCACGGGGTCTGCGCCCGGCTTTGTACAAAGGATTACATGCAATAGCGGCAAGACTTGTACAAAAGGTGGTTGTCGGAACAGGTTCCGGCAACCGCGCCCTACGGGTAAAACTTACGAAGATGCTCAATGTTCCAGGAGTTTCTCACCGGAATGCCATCTTCGGTCTCAAGGCGGACAGCGCCAGGCCTAGTGACTCGTTTCACCCGGTAAGGGCCTTCCCACTTCGGCGTCAACTTGTTGGAATTCTTGGCGGACTGAACACGCCGAAGAACAAGGTCGCCTTCCTCGAGACCTCTGGCGTTAACTTTGCGGCTATGGTAGCGGCGCAAAGCTTGCTGGTAGCGAGCAGCTCGTACAGCAGCCTGAAGACGGTCTTCCTCAAGGAGCAGCGCGTCATCTTGTCGCAGCTACTCTTGCTCAAGCTCATCATAAGCGAGCACTCGAGGTGACCCGTATACGAGTTCCGTGGGGAGAACTGCCTCTGCTCCATAGACTAGAGCGAAAGGTGTCTGGCCAGTGGCTCGATTTGGCGTCGTCCTGATCGACCAAAGAACCACCGGCAGCTCCTCAATCCAGTTTCTTCCGCACTTGTGCAGCCTGCCGAAAGTCCTGGTCTTGAGCCCACGCAGCACTTCAGCATTTGCCCTCTCCGCTTGACCGTTGCTTCTCGGGTGAGCAATAGAAGCGAAGCAGACCTTGGCGCCAAGATCTTGGACGTACTGCATGAAGGTGCGGCTCGTGAATTGCGTACAGTTGTCGGTGATTATCCTGTTAGGGATCCCATAGCGGCAAACAATCGACCTGAAGAACTTGACTGCTGACTGTGCTGTCACCTTCCTCACTGCTTCCACTTCCGGCCACTTTGTGAACTTGTCGATTGCAACGTACAAGTACTCAAAGCCCCCGACTGCTCGGGGAAAGGGGCCGAGGATGTCGAGCCCCCAGACTGAAAATGGCCAGGATAAAGGGATCGTCTGGAGAGCTTGAGCTGGCTGGTGTATCTGCTTGGAATGGAACTGGCACGCTTCACACTTGGTTACTTGTGCAGTTGCATCCTAGAGGGCTGTCGGCCAAAAGAAACCTTGCCGGAATTCTTTGCCAGCAAGTGCTCTTGCGCCAATGTGGTGACCACATATGCCTCCATGTATCTCTGCCAACAGCTTCTGTCCATCTTCCTGGGGAATACACTTCAATTTCACGCCGTTGAGTCTTCTTCTGTACAGTGTGTTGTCGACAAACTGGTACATACTTGACTGCCGGGCTACTCTTTCCGCTTCTTCTTGCTCTTCAAGAAGTTCTCCTGTCTGAAGGAAACGGACAATCTGCTGTGCCCATGCTGGAGCTTGTGGCTCGACAACAAGGACTAAAGGCACACCTACTGCTGTGGGAACATCCGCTTCTACGGCGAGAACCTGCGGCTCAGCCGGAGCTTGATGTTCCCCGGCAAGCTTGCCGGAGCAAAACTTGTCGGGAGCGTCTGCTTCAACGGAACAAACCCTAGGGCTTGCCGGAGCAGACTGCTCCTCAGCATTCTTGGTGTTGATCTTGGGGACCTTCTTGGCGGCGGCTTCGGGAAGCTCTGCCGGAAAATAGTCACCAGAAATCAAATTCCTCTTCTTGCTCTGTCCAGTTGATGGCATTACGGACGGTCGAGTTAGCTTGAGCACAAAGATCCCTGGTTCCACAGGTAACTTAAGTGCGGCACACTTTGACAGGCCATCGGCAATGTCGTTCTGAGCTCTTGGAACATGCTCCATCTGTAGGCCGTCAAAGTGCTCTTCTAGCTTTCTCACTTCGTCAACGTAGGCTTCCATCAACGGACTCTGATAGCTCTTGTTCACTTGGCGGACGACAAGCTGCGAGTCACCCCTGACAATGAGCTTCTTGATCCCAAGGTCTGCCGCGATCCTGAGACCGGCAAGCAAGCCTTCATACTCTGCAGTATTGTTTGTTGCTTGCTCCTTGGGAAAGTGCATCTGGACTACGTACTTGAGGTGCTCTCCGGTGGGTGCGACAAGCAGCACGCCAGCGTCGGCGCCTTGCAGCGAAAAGGCACCATCAAAGTACATCAGCCACTCTTTGCTTGCTTCCTCGACGGGGATGCTCGTTTCTGGAATTTCTTCATCTGGTGTTGGCGTCCACTCTGCTATGAATTCTGCCAATGCTCTGCTTTGGATAGTTGAAGTACTCTAAAACTTGAGGCCAAAGCTTGACAGTTCCAGTGCCCACTCAACAATCCTGCCTGTCGCTTCTGGATTCTGTAGTATCCTCTTCAGCGGAAAACGAGTGACAACTGTGATCTCATGAGCTTGGAAGTAATGGCGCAGCTTTCTCGAGGCCATGAGAAGGCCGAAAAGCAATTTCTGCACGCCAGAGTACCTTGACCTAGCCCCCTGCAGAAGGGAACTGACAAAGTAAACTGGGCGCTGTACCATTCTCTTCTGTATCTTCTCGCGCGTCTGCGCAGATCCATCCTTGTCGGGACCAGAGCTTGTCGGGGAAGCCCCCTGCTTGTCGCGGGATGCGCCTGCCGTGGTTGCTGGCTCGTCATCTGCCTCCCTCTCCGCCACTAACGCAGCACTAACCACTTGATTGGTTGCCGCTATATACAGCAGCAACCTCTCTTGTGGCTTAGGTGCGACAAGTGTTGGAGTGGAGGACAGGTATCTCTTCAAGTCCTGCAGCGCAGCCTCCGCTTCCGGAGTCCATTTCATTGGACCTGCCTTTTTCAATATTTTGAAAAACGGCAGGGCGCGCTCAGCAGACCTAGAGATAAACCTGCTGAGAGCAGCCACGCAACCGGCAAGTCTTCGTACATCCTTGACGCGCTTTGGTGCTTCAATCTGCTCAATGGCCTTGATCTTGTCGGGATTGGCTTCAATTCCCCGCTGGGACACGAAGAACCCGAGAAGCTTGCCGGAGGGGACTCCAAACACACACTTCTTGGGATTGAGCTTGAGGCTGATCTTGCGCAGATTTGCAAAGGTCTCGTCTAAATCTTGAATCGGAGTTGCCTTGTCCTTGCTCTTGACCACTATGTCATCCATGTAGGCTTCCACATTTCTGTGTATTTGTGGCTCAAGAGCGACATGGACTACCCTTGCAAATGTTGAGCCAGCATTTTTTAAACCGAAAGGCATCCGTATGAAACAGTACGTGCCACATGGAGTGATGAATGCGGTCTTCTCCTCATCCTCTTCTGCCATGAAGATTTGATGGTATCCTGAGTATGCGTCAAGAAACGAAAGCAAGTCACATCCGGCCGTGGAGTCAACAATCTGGTCAATGCGCGGCAAGGGAAATGGGTCTTTGGGACAAGCTTTATTAACATCGGTAAAGTCGATACAAAGCCTCCATTTCCCGTTTGCCTTGCGCACGACTACAGGATTGGCCAACCACGTAGGATGGAGCACTCCTCTGACAAGGCCTGCTGCTTCCAATTTCTTGATTTCTTCTGCGATGAATTCTTGGCGCTCCACTGCTTGCTTCCTGACCTTCTGCTTGACGGGCCGCGCATGAGGACAAACAGCAAGATGGTGCTCAATTACTTTCCTGGGAACACCGGGGATGTCAGACGGTTGCCATGCAAACACGTCGACGTTCGCCCCCAGGAAAGCAATGAGCGCGCTTTCCTATTTAGGGTCAAGAGTGGCACTGATGGTGAAGGTACCACCAGTGCCGTCCTCCTTGGCGGACACCTTCTTGGTCTCTGGCGGAGCTGCCATTGTCTTCTTACACTTGCCGGTGGAGCTCGATGGTGCGTCCTCGACGGCAGCGCAGCACTCCGAAGAGGTGCGCTTGCCGGAGTGGGCATCAGAACTCTTGCCGGACTTGGTCTTCTTCTTCCCCCCGGGAGCTTCAACGGTAGGTGACTTGCAATCTGTTGCGGCTGCCGCTTCCCGGTAGATCTTGTCGGCGCAGATAAGAGCATCCTTCTTGTCGCCAGGGACAGAGATGACGCTTATCGGGCCTGGCATCTTCAGCATGTTGTATGCGTAGTGAGAGGCTGCCATGAACTTGGCGAGTGCTGGACGGCCGAGTATCCCATTGTAAGGCAATGGAAAATCGGCAACGTCAAAAGTGACCCTCTCAGTCCTGAAGTTCAATTCGCTGCCAAATGTTACTGGCAACGTGACCTTCCCCTTCGGCTTGCTCCTTCCCGGGTTGATTCCTTGGAATGTGCCGGTTTCTTCAAGCTCGCTGTCAGGGATCTGGAGTTTCTGGAGTACAGCGGAGGAGATCAGGGTCAAGCCGGCCCCGCCGTCAACTAGCATCTTAGTGACCTTGAGGTTGCGGATAGTTGGTGAAACCAACATCGGCAAGCACCCGACCGCAGTTGTGCGATCAGGGTGGTCCTCAATATCAAAGATGATAGGCGTGCTGGACCATTTCAGAAGCTTGCGTGACTCGACATGTGGTTCCGCCGCATTGACTTCCCGCACCCACTGCTTGAGTTGGCGGTGCGAAGTATGCAGAGAAGCACCGCCGTCAACACACAAGACCTCTGTGGCTTTCTGGAACTCCTGCACACTGGTCTCGACATCATCCATGTCTTCGTCGTCGTCATCTTCATCCTTGTCGCGGCCGCGGGGAGGTCTGTCTCCTTGCCGCGGCGTCCTCCCCGGCCGGCGCGCTTCTTGCCGGATTCTCCAGCGCCTCCTTGGGCCCTCTCCTTGTCGCGTCGCTCGTATTCAGCCTTTTGCTGCTGGACAAGCTGCTCGACCTTCTTGCAGCTCTGGAGGTCATGGCCCTTGGTGCGGTGGATCTTGCAGTACTGCTTGTCGGTACCGTCCTGCTTGTCGGTGACCGCCACAGCCTGGCAGTTGGTACATGCGGCAATCTCCTTGCCGGAGCTACCAACTTCGGCTTTCTTGGCGCCACCTTGGTTGCCGGACTGCTCAACGACTAGCACATCTTTGCCTTTCTTCTTCCTGTTGTTCCGCCGCCGGTTTTTCTTTGCCGGGGCAGCATCCTCGCTGTCAGATCCTCCTGCTTCTGTATTCTCTCCGGGGAGTTTCCTCCCTTCCTCAGCACGTGCACACTTGTTGGCCAGGGCGTACAGCTCACTGACGTCTCTGATCTTGCACATCGCCATCTCCTCCCGCATCCTGCGGTTATGCACGTTCTGATGGAACGCGCTGATGACCGCGGCAGGGTGGACATTTGGGATGTTGTGTTGTACATGGCTGAATCTCTGAATGTACTTGCGCAGGGGCTCTCCTTCCTTCTGGGTGAGCAGGTGAAGGTCACTCTCTTGGCCATGAGGTTTGTGGCCGCCTGTAAAGGCGCCGACAAACTGATGGCATAGGTCTGCCCAGGAGGATATGGAGTTCTCCGGCAAATGCATGAGCCAGGACCTGACGTTGGGCTTGAGCACCAGCGGGAAGTAGTTGGCAAGGATCTTGTTGTCCCGCCCCCCGGCAGCTTGCACCGCGATGCTGTAGATGCTGACGAACTCCAACGGATGCGACTTGCCGTCGTACTTCTCTGGTACGTCTGGCTTGAAATTCTTCTTGCTGGGCCACTGGACTTGCCGCAGCTCACGAGTAAACGCAGGACAACCTACCGCGTACGGCAAGTTGCCTGGTTCCCCTGGCGCATGCATGTCGACAGAGGGCCCAGCGTGCTGGTCTGATTGACGCCGCGCTTCTCTTCGGCGCTCGATGCGAGTACGAGCGTCTTCTTGCTGTCATTCGTGAAGAACTTGGCGCTGATCGCGACGAGCTCGTGGATCTGATGATGCGGTGGAGTCGCTGTCGAGGTGGATCCGGCGAGTCGGCGATCTTGGCCTTCGGGGCGAAGAGTGCACAGTGGTTGCACCCCCACCGGTCTTATCGCCACCGGCTCGTGCCTGGCTGACTTGCCGCGGTTGCGATGTGCTTGGCTGCCGTGGAGTGTCGCCGTTGGCGAAGCCGATGAGACTTTGAATGGTGGCCCTCCAGTCGTCAATCTTGTCTACCGCTGGAGGGTAGTTTAGGAGCAGTTGAGCTCGCGCCAAAGCTTCTGCTGAAGTGACGGGTGGCGGCGGCGAACGGCGTGAGGAGCGGGATATGCTCGGACTTCTAACTATGTTAGAAGGAGCAGTATCTCGTCCAGGCGACCGTGCCCCGCTCATGCCAGCATGTTGGCGGGCATGCTGGTCTTGAGCACTCCGAGATCCACCAGCTCGATCTTGGTCCAGCAAACGTATGGCACTGTGAGTACCATGACGCTGCCGGTCCCGCGCCTCCTGGGATGGGCGCAGTGCATGTACGGACGCCGAGGTCTTGGAGTGCGCTCGGTCGTTGTGGGAGCCGACTGCGCCACCGATGGGCAGCGCAGCCTTGTCCTTGGACCTGGCAGCACCGTGAGCTCCCTCGTCGACGCCCGTTCTTCCGCCGGCGTCTACCCCACCGGCCGTTTGCTCCGGCGGTGGTGGGTTCGGCGCGGACGGAGCAGCCGCCTCCGAAGCCTTCTTCTTCGGCGGCATGTCGATGAAGACGATGAAGATTTAGCTCGTATGAACGCCGGATCAGGTTCACACAACCTCGACGCAGCCCCCTACCTGGCGCGCCAAAGATGTCAGGGGACTAATCCACGAACACCTATGGGACCGGCGGACCGAGCCCCTTTCGGTTCGGCAGGGGGGCGGAGAGCGCACGAAGAGCAGATCGAGGCGAATACACACGAGCAGTTTACCCAGGTTCGGGCCGCACGGATGCGTAAAACCCTACTCCTGCTTTGTGGTTTGTATTGAGTTTTTGCTCGGGAGCGCTGAGTGCTATAGTACACACCAGCAGCTAACGAGACTGAGCGTGAGTGTTCTCTCCTCCCTTCCCCCTCTACGTTGCGCATGGGCCTCCTTTTATATGCTCAAGGGGTCACCGACAGGTGGCAACGTAGACAAGGGTAAAAATGGAAAGGTTGCGGTTGGTACAGCTACCTGCTATAGTGTATCATACCTAACCCTGACGGCAGGGGACAAGGGCATTAAATGCCCGTCTGCGTCGCCCAAATAGTGCAAAAGGGACCGCCAGGGACGCCACCGCTTGCCACGATGGCAATCTTGTCAGCGCCGCTTGCCACCGCGCACCGCTGGCTGCACAGCCTCCCGCCACGTACGCCTGGAAGGGTCCCAGAGCGACACGTTGGTGGATGTGCTGGAGCGCGGGTACAGAAAGGTGGCTTGCCGCGGCAAGCGCCTTGCCGCGGTCGTTGTCTTGTCGCTTCCGGGAGCTTGTCCTCACCGGGCCTTGCCGGGACGCGTGGCGCGTCGCGGCAAGTTCCTTGAGATTCCTTGGTTGGCCTTCCCGGCAAGCTCCTCTTGCCGGGGTCTTGTCGCCTTGGCTTGGATACTTTGTCCTTGAATGCCTCCAAAGGAACCACGGAGGTCCTTGGCGGTCACCTGGCAAGCTTTGCCGCGGGATGCTGCGACTGCCCGTGCACAAGTTCGGGATACTAGGGTACCCCTACTCTAGTACACCGACAGGAGCCCCCGCACGTCTTGTTAAAGCAGAGATCGTGTCCCCTTATTCCAGGATTCTCATCAATACGGGCGTGGGTAACCCAACCGCGCCATTGATTACGGCGCTTGGGAGATAAGCGAGTTTTACCAGACTGGTGGGGACATGTAGTTGCGTCCACCCATATAAGGGGATAAGGATCCACCTTTTCACCTACGCCTTCTTCCTCCTTCGCCTATCCATTCTTGCGCACTCAAGCTCCAGCGCCCAAGTCCGCACTCCCCACCTCAACCTTCTCCAGCCATGTCTGAAGCGGGAGGCAAGTGGATGGTCTCCTCCGTCACGGAGGGACACATCAAAAAGATGAGGAAGGCCGGATACCTGTCTAACGACATCGCATACCGGCTTCCCGAAAAGGGGCAGCTCATCCCCACCCCTAGGCCCCATGAGAGGGTGGTGTTCCTCCCCCATTTCCTCCGCGGACTAGGCTTTCCTCTCCACCCATTTGTCCGGGGGCTCATGTTCTACCACGGCCTGGATTTCCACGATCTAGCCCCGAACTTCGTCCTCAACATCTCGGCGTTTATTGTCGTGTGCGAGGCTTTCCTCCGCATCCGCCCCCATTTCGGCCTATGGCTCAAGACTTTCAATGTCAAGCCGAAGGTGGTGCGCGGCAACCAGGCGGAGTGCGGAGGCGCCATGGTGGGCAAGATGGCCAACGTCCTATGGCTTGAGGGCTCCTTTGTGGAGACCCTGAAGGGGTGGCAATCGGGGTGGTTTTACATCACCGAGCCGCGCGACAACGAATGGGTCACACCCCCTGAGTTTCGATCCGGACCCCCTACGCGGCTCACCTCCTGGAAGGAGACGGGCCTATCATGGGGTAAAAAAGGAGAGCTGACCGGACTCCAAACATGCGTCAAAACCCTGGTGGACAAGAAGCTCAAACTTGTCAACGTAGTCCAGGTTATGCTCATCCACTTGATCCTCCCGTGCCAACAACGGGCTTTCAACCTGTGGGAGTTCGACCCGGCGCGGCACCAAACTCTGAGCAGGCTCTTCGACACGACGTACGAAGATGCCTGGAAGGTGCTTTTCAAGGGCGCCGTGGCTCCCGCATCCGCTACTGAGGATCGCGGATTCAGTGCGTAGCGTCACGCTCTTGCGGTAAGCTGCTTTTTCCTTTTACATGGTATCAGTTTTATATAGTTTGACTCCATGCGGGATCTAAGCTCCCTTTCCTTTGACAGGATTGGCAGGTGACGTCCGGACAGATCAACTGTCCGGCCCCTTTTCCCGAAGGCCCAGTGGATGCTCACTTGGCGAAGCTGCTGGTTCCGGCACCCTATGTGGTGCCGGAGAGGAAGGTCAAGAAGAAGGCCACGGGGACTCGAAAGAGTGCCCGCTGCCAGGAGGTGTCGGATTCATCATCCGACGAATCCAAGACGCACTCCTCCCGTGAAGACGAGGAGGAGGAAGAAGAGACCCCTCCCCCTCCAGCAGGGGAAGGGAAGAAAAGGAAGGCTGCCCCAACTGGGGAGGCCGAAGGGTCCAAGAAGGGGAAAACCCTTCCTCCGGACTATTCTACCGACGCCGACGACGGCGGAGAGGAGTGGGCGCCCAGGGCCAAGCCCCTGGCCAAATCGTAAGTATCCGAATACCAGAGTAATTCATAGTATTCATTTACTGCACAGCTTTCCCTTACATCGAATATGTTTATGCAGCCCACCCAAAGACCGGCTCGACGCGTCGTCGAGCGGCTCACTGGACTCGTCGGATGTGAACTCGCTTCCGATGGCTTCCTCCCCCGCCCTACGGACGACACCGAAGTGTTGTCCCAACAGGTTCCAAGCCGGGAGGAGGTGGTCCCGGAGGCGCCGCAAGGTGACCTCCCGGACTCCAGGAGTAAAGGGGGTGAAACCCCCCCAGGGCTCCAAGCCCGGCTCTAGGCCGGACACCGCTCCGAAACCTTCAAAGGTTCCAGAGTCCGGCGGGCGACCTCCTTCCAAGAGGAGCCAGCCCACTGTGCCGGCGACCCCCGTCCAACCGGAGGCGCCGAACAATCTGTTGGAGGCGCTCCAAGGCGCCTTCATCGACGAGGGGACCGCACTATTATGAGTGCGGTGATCCAGAAGGTTCAGTCCACCAAGAGCGGACTGACTGAAGCTTGTACTAGCCTTTTAACAGGCTTTGAGGTAAGTAAAGAATGTGTAAATAATATTACCGCATAGACAATAGCCCCTGATGCTCTGTTTGGCGTTCGGGAAGAAAAGCCGAATAGAGGATCAAATAAAATTCGCAGGAGTCTAACAAAAAGGAGTTAATATGCGTGTGCAGGTTTCCCTGCTTGCGTCCGCCGCACTGACTGCGGAAGTGGACACGCTAAAGCAGAACCTCGAGCGGTCCGAGCAAGAGCTCGGGCGTGCCAAGAAGCAGCTCGAGGACAAGGAAGGTAAGAAATACCTTGTTTAAATATATATAAAAAGGTGCAATTGCAAAAAATGACAGGATTAACGTGGCTATTGTAGGGGGGCACGTCTGAGGTGGCGACCCTTAATCAAGCGCTGGTCGAGGCCGAGCAGAGGGCGGCCACGGAGCGCACCGAGTGGGAGAAGTATGAGGCCGAGGTTGGCAAGGTACGGCAAGAGCTCCAGGCTCTCATGGAAAAGCATGAGAGTTTGGAGCTTGACTCAAAGATGCGAGCGTCCGAGCTCGCGGTGGCTATGGAAAATGCCAAATCTGCCAAGGCCGAATCCCAGAAGACCCTCTAGGAATTGGATGAGGTGAAGAAGATAGCGGCGGGTAAGGCATTCTTTATGCAAAGCAAACACATAAGCGTGAGTTACTTGTTACTTACCCAAATCCGGAGCTCTCCAGGAGCGTTCGCAGATCTTCCCCGGAGTGTATCTGATGCCGCTGCATTCTATCGAGCCGAGGAGGGCAGCTCAACAGAGAAGGTATTCTGGTCTCAGTACGCTGAGGCCGGACACCCCGTGCCCCTGAGCGACCAGCTGAAGCAGCTGGTCGAGCTCCACAAGGCGGTCGAACAGGCCATGAGGGGCCTCATAGTTTGGTTGTGGCCTGGAGAGGCTCTGCCAGGGACCTATTTCGGGCTGGTGCGGCGGCTGCTGGAGGCCTGTCCAAGGCTTGAAGTCATCAAGCGCTCCGTCTGCATTGAAGGTGCCCATAGGGCCCTTGCCCGTGCTAAGGTGCACTGGGGCAAGCTGGATGCTGAGAAGCTTGTGAAGGACGGACCACCGCCGAGGAAAGAGCATCGCAAGCCCAAGAATTATTATAAGGATGTTCTGAAGGGTGCCCGCCTTGTGGCGGATGAATGTTCTATGGATGTAATTTTTGAGTAAAACTCGCTCGTTTTGTCCTATGCGCTGAAAACTTGTTCATATGCGCTAAGCAATGCTGTTTAAATTTAAAATATTACCTTCTGTGCGGCTGTTTATCAATTCTGAGAGATGGCGGGTCATCGGCTTCTGCCCCCGTGCCGCTAGTGCTGGGGTGTTCGGGGATAAACCTGAGCGCTCTTTTTCCCATGTTTGGGTCCTTCGAGGGAGGCGCTCAGCCCAACGAACAAGGCAATTGGACTATAATGCGTGAACACTCACTTAGCCATAGAATTCTATAATTTTAAATTTCGGCGAAGCCCCTGGTATTCGGAAGACCGAGTTCGGGGCGCTATCCACGCCTTGGCCGGATAGAGCCGACTCCTCGCCCTAAGCGGCATAAGTCTTTTGGGACTCGAAAAAACCTCTCGAACAGCGACCAGCTCTCGCTTCATCATGACAGTCAGTTTTAGCTTTCTCCACTGAGGTGCTCGACCCAGCTCAACTGGGGCACAATCGCAGTGGTTCTCCTAGTGCTACCTTAGCCGATATAGCGGAACGTAAGGCACCAAAACATAGGAGCCGGGCAAACCCAACTATTGACCCAAGACATAATTCGGAGCCGATGCATATAATGCTATAAGTTCGGGGTGCCGCACTTGTTAAAGTGTTCGGACTTCTCACACCATATTGAGGGGTGCTAAAGCCCCTGGCGTATTTTGGCCGTACCAAAGTGTACGGGTGCAACATGTCGTTAAGGAACATATATAAATATAAAAAAGGTAATGCAAAAATGGACAAAAGCTATTCATTGTTTATTAAAGAGGGTTGCGATCAAAGCAGAATGATACAATTAATGCGATAAGAAAAAGGTTGGACTATGTGACATGTCCGTTCCAGGGGAAAGCTGCGGAATAGTATGCGAAACAGGTATACTGCTCATGATAGAGACCACCTGGGAGTTCCGTAATGCGGCGTGGCTTGTCTGCTTCCCTGGTTCTTGCATCGTTTGTGCGGCAATTGAACTGCCAAACAGGCCTTCCGAAGACTGGGATCCTGAAAGTAAGAGAAAATTAAAAAATCGGCAGCCCCTGGTACGGTTGAAGCCGTGTTTTGGGCGTGCCGTGATGGTGCCCCTCCCCCTGTGCCCATGGTATCTCTAGAGCTTAGTTATGTACGCGAAGTACAGGTGTCGCCTTTTTGCGAGGGTTGGGGTTGGGGCCGCATTGCTACGCCTGCTCGAATCGTGCCAGGCGGTCTTGTTGTAGGTTACTCCGGGCGCGCTTGCCGGTGTCCGGTCGTTTAGTGGCCGGACTGGAGAACTTCCTGGAGATGCTGCTTTGTACTTCCGCTGCAAGGGCCGCCGTGTGCTCCTCCGTTTGAAGGGAGCATTCGGTGTTTCCATTGACCGTAATTACTCCTCGAGGGCCTGGCATCTTGAGCTTAAGGTATGCGTAATGCGGTACCGCATTGAACTTAGCGAATGCGGTTCGCCCGAGCAGTGCGTGATAACCACTGCGAAACGGGACTATGTCGAAGATTAACTCCTCGCTTCGGAAATTATCCGGAGATCCGAAGACCACTTCAAGTGTGACTGAGCCTGTAAAGTTGGCCTCTACACCTGGTATTACGCCTTTAAAGGTCGTTTTGGTGGGCTTAATCCTCGAGGGATCTATGCCCATTTTCCGCACTGTATCCTGGTAAAGCAGGTTCACGCTGCTGCCGCCGTCCATAAGGACTCTAGTGAGATGAAATCCGTCAATAATTGGGTCTAGGACCAATCGGCGAATCCGCCATGACAGGTGCTAGTGGGATGGTCCCTTCGATCAAAGGTGATCGGGCAGGAGGACCATGGGTTGAACTTTGGGGCGACTGGCTCTAACGCGTTTACGTCCCTTAACGCGCGCTTCCGCTCCCTCTTGGGAATGTGGGTTGCATATATCATGTTCACCGTCTGCACTTGTGGGGGAAAACCCTTCTGCCCACTGTTGTTCGGCGGGCCGGGGCTCCTTGTCGTCGTCGCTATGCAGCCCCTTGTCTTCATTTTCGACATTTAACTTGCCTGCCTGCTTGAATACCCAACAATCCCTGTTGGTGTGATTGGCCGGCTTTTCGGGGGTGCCATTTATCTGGCACGAGCGATCGAGTATTTGGTCCAAACTGGATGGGCCCCTAGGATTCCTTTTGAATGGCTTTTTCCGCTGACCGGATTTAGAGCCTCTGAATCCGGCATTAACTGCCATATCCTCTGCATTGTCGCCGTTAATGCGGCACTTCTGCTTGTTGCGACGCGACCTGCCACTACTGTCCCTGGTGTCCGAATTACCAGGGTTCTTGGTCATATTGTTGCTACGAGCAAGCCAGCTGTCTTCTCCCGCGCAAACGTGGGTCATGAGTGTCCTGAGTGCTGCCATAGATTTTGGCTTTTCCTGTCCAAGGTGCCGGGCCAGCCACTCATCACGGATATTGTGCTTGAAGGCTACTAGGGCCTCAGCATCCGGACAGTCGACTATTTGATTTTTCTTTGTTAGGAACCGTGTCCAGAATTGTCTGGCCGATTCCTCTGGCTGCTGGATTACGTGACTTAGGTCATCGGCGTCTGGGGGTCGCACATAAGTGCCCTGGAAATTGTCGAGGAATGCGGCTTCCAGGTCCTCCCAACAACTGATTGATCCTGTTGGCAAGCTGTTAAGCCAATGCCGAGCTGGTCCTTTAAGCTTGAGTGGTAGGTATTTGATGGCGTGGAAATCATCGCCGCGGGCCATGTGGATATGAAGGAGATAATCCTCAATCCATACCGCAGGATCTGTTGTGCCATCATATGATTCGATGTTTACGGGTTTGAAACCCTCGGGGATTTGATGATCCATTATTTCGTCTGTAAAGCAGAGTGGGTGTGCGGCGCCTCTGTACTGGGCTATATCATGAAATAGCTCCAATGAGCCTTGTCTACTGTGTTCGGCCCCACCGAATTTGTGGCCGGCGTGACGGTTACCGTCTCGAGCCGTGGGGCGCCCACGCGATCCGTAGATCGATCTTGTTTGCCTTGCCTTGTCCTCCAACATGTCTCGTAAGTCCGGCGCATATTCCCATGTCTTGGTACGGGGTGCGGCTTGACTGGAGGGCCGAGAGGCCTCTCTGTTGCGGCCACGAGTTGGCCGGTCGGCCGCATCAAGTGCTTCCTCCTCTAATTGGGGTAGCAACCTGCGCTTTGGGTAGCTCTTGGAGGGGCGTTCGAATTTATGCTCTTCGGCCGCGAGGACTTCAGTCCATCTGTCGACTAGCAAATCTTGATCAGCTTTAAGCTGTTGCTATTTTTCTTGAGGCTTCTTGCCGTGGCTATAAGCCTGCGTTGAAAACGCTCTTGCTCGACGGGATCCTCTGGCACGACGAATTCGTCGTCGTCGAGGCTTGCCTCGTCTTTGGAGGGAGGCATATAATTATCGTCCTCGACCTCTCTGTCTGCCGCTCTCTCATGAGGGCTGGTTTCTCCATCCTCCTGTGCTAAATCTTGCTGGAGGGGGTTTTCTTCGGCACTTTTCGGAGTATTATTATCTCCCGTGCTGGAATCACCGTGTTTGTTTTGCGGGATTTTGAGCGGCGCCGCTGACGCCGGCGCTTAGGCTGTTTCTTGGAGGGGTCATCCTCCGCTGTTCCATCGCCATCTCCCTTTTTTGGGGTGTCCACCATGTATATGTCATACGACGAGGTGGCTTTCCAGGGCCTAGTAAGCGCTAGTTCTTCATCATCTCCTTCATCGGCGTCCATACCGTCGATGTCTTCGGAGTCGAAATCGAGCATGTCGGTTAAGTCGTCGACAGTGGCTACAAAGTGGGTGGTGGGTGGGCTTTGAATTTCTTCATCGTCCATACCCCAACCTCGCTGACCGTAGTCCGGCCAGGGCTCTCCTGATAAAGAGAGACTTCAGTGACTTCAGGATATCGCCGAAAGGCGAGTGCTGAAAGATGTCCGCGGCAGTAAACTCCATGATCGGTGCCCAATCGGATTCGATTGGCAGGGGCGCGGAGGGTTCGGAGTCCGGAGAGGAGTCCGACTCCTTGGAGTCACGAGTCTCGCGGAGTGCGGGCTGGTGTTCGGCTCAATCGCCATTGGGATCGCAGCCCCCAAGGCGGCGTCCAACCGCCCATCCTCGATCGGCGCAGTTGGCTCCAAATAAAGGATCGGAGCCGATGCGGGTGCGGCCTCCAGGACACTGTTCGGCGGCAGAGCTAGGTCATGCTCGTCGGGACAGTGCGGCGCGCTCGGCAGTGGCTCGAATCCGTCGAAGATCAAGTCCCCGCGGATGTCAGCCGTGTAGTTTAAACTTCCGAATCTAACCTGACGGCCAGGGGTGTAGCTTTCGATCTGCTCCAGATGGCCAAGTGAAGTGGCCCGCAGTGCGAAGCCACCGAAGACGAAGATCTGTCCGGGGAGGAAGGTCTCACCATGGACTGCATCACTGTTGATGATCGTTGGAGCCATCGAGCCTGATGGCGACGACACAGAGGAACTCTCAATGAAAGCACCAATGTCAGTGTCAAAACCGGCGGATCTAGGGTAGGGGGTCCTGAACTGTGCGTCTAGGCCGGATGGTAACAGGAGGCGAGGGACACGAAGTTTTACCCAGGTTCGGGCCCTCTCGATGGAGGTAAAACCCTACGTCCTGCTTGATTAATATTGATGATATGGGTAGTACAAGAGTAGATCTACCACGAGATCGAGGAGGCTAAACCCTAGAAGCTAGCCTATGGTATGATTGTTGATTTGTATGTCGTCCTACGGACTAAAACCCTCCGGTTTATATAGACACCGGGTAGGGTTAGGGTTACATAGAGTCGGTTACAATGGTAGGAGATCTTTATATCCGTATCGCCAAGCTTGCCTTCCACGCCAAGGAATGTCCCTTCCGGACACGGGATGGAGTCTTCAATCTTGTATCTTCATCGTCCAGGAGTCCGGCTATCCGAACACCCCCTAATCCAGGACTCCCTCAGCTGCCAAGATGCCAACTCAAGAGGAGGCATCTGAGTACTTTTTGAAAAGCAAGCAGGACCAGCTTGGTTATTAGATAGCATCATCTCTGAGGATTGAGAAGGGGTTGGCCACCCTAACTCAAAACTAGGAGAGCCTGGAAAGAATCATGGAACAAAAATTCTATGATTTAGATGTCAAAGTAACTGAGATTCAGTCTGTTGTGGAGCAGCTACAGGATGACATGCAGGAGAGGAAGGGCAAGACAACCACTGATGCATTTGGCAGAGTGCCTCGAGCTTAGAGATCTGCTGCAGTGCCTGTTCCAGACACCAGAGTCACTTCATCTGCACCAGCTACAGCTCCAGCGCAACCAGCTCCAGCACCTACCCTAGCAGCTCCATCTACTTCAACTGAAGCGTTCGTCCTTGGCGTTCTTCGGACACCACCACCCGAAGACCAAGCCTGAGAGACGTTTTAGTGCTATGCATTTTCTATGAACTTTTTGGTAACTTGTTGTCAAAGGGGGATAAAAATGTATAGATCATACGCTTCGAGAGAGAGTTTGCTTTTGTTCTCTCTTGTCTTCTTGGTTGAACTTTGTTTGTCTTTTATTTGCTTGAGATGCTATGCTATTATCTGTGAGACATTGATGATCATGTGGTTGGTCATAAGCTACACTTATGCTTGTTAGATGATATTATCTTACTTATCCTTATATGATCATTCACTTTGCTTGGTGATGAGTGCATGTATTTAATTCTTATCATTTTGAGCGCTCCACCAAGATGTATGTGACATGGAAGAGTAACCCATGATCCTAACTCATTGTGCATTTGCAGTCCAAAGCAAATCTTAAGATATGCACAAATTTAGGGGAGCTCTTGCTTTTCACATACTTCTCAAAGTGACAATATCTTTCACTCTTATTATCATTTGTCGAAGCTTTGATCTATATGTTGTCATCAATTACCAAAAAGGGGGAGATTGAAAGTGCAACTATCCCTGGGTGGTTTTGGTAATTCCTAACAACATATAGCTCATTGAGCTAACATTATTCCAAGATTAATATTTCAGGAAAAGCTCAATGAATGGCATGGCATGGATGAGGAAAGTGGATCCCTCAAAATTCTAAGGACAAAAAGTTTGGCTCAAGCTTCAAAATCAAGACTCTACATTTTATATTTTAGTGATCCAAGATCACATTGAGTCTATAGGAAAAGCCAATACTATCAAGGAGGGATGAGGTGTTTCTTAATGGCTTGCTTGCTCAAAGTGCTTAGTGATATGCTCCAAAACCCTCAACTACCTTCCCACATCCACATATGACCTAAACCAAAAGTCAAACTCGGCCCCACCGATTCTTTCTATCCGGCGCCACCGAGTTTCAAATATCATAGCCACTGCCACAAACCTTAGGCAAATCGGTCTCACCGATAGGGATCTCGGTCTCACCGAGATGGGATTGTAATCTCTCTGTTTCCCTTCATAACGTTTCGGTCTTACCGAGATGAGCGATCGGTCCCACCGAGATTGCAATGTAAACTCTCTGTTTCCCTTTCGTAACATTTCGGTCTCACCGAGATGGGCGAGTCGGTCCCACCGAGTTTACCTGACCAACTCTCTGGTTAGCCTATTACCAAAATCAGTCCCACCGAGTTTGTCTAATCGGTCACACCGAGATTACGTTATGCCCTAACCCTAACCATATCGGTCCTACCGAGTTGCATCTCAGTCCCACCGAAAATCCTAACGGTCACTAGGTATGCTGAATCGGTCCGACTGAGTTTAACCATTTGGTCCCACCGAGTTTGGCAAATTGTGTGTAACGATTAGATTCTGCGTGGAGGCTATATATACCCCTCCACCCACTCTTCATTCGTGGAGAGAGCCATCAGAACATACCTACACTTCCAATACACATTTTCTGAGAGAGAACCACCTACACTTGTGTTGAGGTCAAGATATTCCATTCCAACCATATGAATCTTGATCTCTAGCCTTCCCCAAGTTGCTTTCCACTCAAATCTTCTTTCCACCAAATCAAAATCCTGTGAGAGAGAGTTGAGTGTTGGGGAGACTATCATTTGAACCACAAGAGCAAGGAGTTCATCATCAACACACCATTTGTTATTTCTTGGAGAGTGGTGTCTCCTAGATTGGGTAGGTGTCACTTGGGAGCCTCCGACAAGATTGTGGAGTTGAACCAAGGAGTTTGTAAGGGCAAGGAGATCGCCTACTTCGTGAAGATCTACCGCTAGTGAGGCAAGTCCTTCGTGGGCGACGGCCGTGATGGAATAGAAAAGGTTGCTTCTTCGTGGACCCTTCGTGGGTGGAGCCCTCCATGGACTCGCGCAACCGTTACCCTCCGTGGGTTGAAGTCTCCATCAACATGGATGTACGATAGCACCACCTATCGGAACCATGACAAAAACATCCGTGTCTCCAATTGCGTTTGAATCCTCCAAACCCTTCCCTTTACATTCTTGCAAGTTGCATGCTTTACTTTCCGCTGCTCATATACTCTTTTGTATGCTTGCTTGAATTGTGTGGAGATTGCTTGACTTGTGCTAAGATAGCTAAAATCTGCCAAGAACTAAAATTGGGAAAAGGCTAGATTTTTATTTGGTCAAGTAGTCTAATCACCCCCCCTCTAGACATACTTTCGATCCTACACAAGGGAAGAAACCCAAGTCTGGACCTAAACCTGAGACTGAGTGCTTCTACTGCAAACAGACTGGTCACTGGAAGCGGAACTGCCCCAAGTATTTGGCGGATAAGAAGGATGGCAAGGTGAACAAAGGTATATGTGATATATATGTTATTGATGTGTACCTTACTAGAGCTCGCAGTAGCACCTTGGTATTTGATACTGGTTCTGTTGCTAATATTTGCAACTCGAAACAGGGACTACGGATTAAGCGAAGACTGGCTAAGGACGAGGTGACGATGCGCGTGGGAAATGGTTCCAAAGTCGTTGTGATCGCCGTCGGCACGTACCTCTACATCTACCTTCGGGATTAGTTTTAGACCTAAATAATTGTTATTTGGTGCCAGCGTTAAGCATGAACATTATATCTGGATCTTGTTTGATGCGAGACGGTTATTCATTTAAATCTGAGAATAATGGTTGTTCTATTTATATGAGTAATATCTTTTATGGTCATGCACCCTTGAAGAGTGGTATATTTTTGTTAAATCTCGATAGTAGTGATACACATATTCATAATGTTGAAGCCAAAATATGCAGAGTTGATAATGATAGTGCAACTTATTTGTGGCACTGCCGTTTGGGTCATATTGGTATAAAGCGCATGAAGAAACTCCATACTGATGGACTTTTGGAATCACTTGGTACTTGCGAACCATGCCTTATGGGCAAGATGACTAAAACGCCGTTCTCCGGAACTATGGAGCGAGCAACAGATTTGTTGGAAATCATACATACTGATGTATGTGGTTCAATGAATATTGAGGCTCGCGGCGGGTATCGTTATTTTCTCACCTTCACAGATGATTTAAGAAGATATGGGTATATCTACTTAATGAAACATAAATCTGAAACATTTGAAAAGTTCAAAGAATTTTAGAGTGAAGTGGAAAATCATCGTAACAAGAAAATAAAGTTTCTACGATCTGATCGTGGAGGATAATATTTGAGGTATGAGTTTGGTCTACATTTGAAAAAATGCGGAATAGTTTCGCAACTCACACCACCTGGAACACCACAGCGTAATGGTGTGTCCGAATGTCATAATCGTACTTTACTAGATATGATGCGGTCTATGATGTCTCTTACTGATTTACTGCTATCATTTTGGGGTTATGCTTTAGAGACAGCTGCATTCACGTTAAATAGGGCACCATCAAAATCCGTTGAGACGACGCCTTATGAACTATGGTTTGGCAAGAAACCAAAGTGGTCGTTTCTTAAAGTTTGGGGCTGCGATGCTTATGTGAAAAAGTTTCAACCTGATAAGCTCGAACCCAAGTCAGAGAAATGTGTCTTCATAGGATACCCAAAGGAAACTGATGAGTACACCTTCTATCATAGATCCGAAGGCAAGACATTCGTTGCTAAGAATGGATCCTTTCTAGAGGAGTTTCTCTCGAAAGAAGTGAGTCGGAGGAAAATAGAACTTGATGAGGTAACTGTACCTGCTCCCTTATTGGAAAGTAGTTCATCACAGAAACCAGTTTCTGTGACACCTACACCAATTAGTGAGGAAGCTAATGATGATGATCATGAAACTTCGGATCAAGTTACTACCGAACCTCGTAGGTCAACCGGAGCAAGATCCGCACCAAAGTGGTACGGTAATCCTGTTCTGCAAGTCATGTTACTTGACCATGACGAACCTACAAACTATGAGGAAGCGATGATGAGCCCAGATTCTGCAAAATGGCTTGAGGCCATGAAATCTGAGATGGGATTCATGTATGAGAACAAAGTGTGGACTTTGGTTGACTTGCCCGGTGATCGGCAAGCCATCAAGAATAAATGGATCTTCAAGAAGAAGACAGACGCTGACGGTATGTTACTATCTACAAAGCTCGACTTGTTGCGAAAGGTTTTCGACAAGTTCAAGGAGTTGACTACGATGAGACCTTCTCACCCGTAGTGATGCTTAAGTCCGTCCGAATCATGTTAGCAATTGCCGCATTTTATGATTATGAAATTTGGCAAATGGATGTAAAGACTGCATTCCTGAATGGATTTCTGGAAGAAGACTTGTATATGATATAACCTGAAGGTTTTATCGATCCAAAGGGATCTAACAAAGTATGCAAGCTCCAGCGATCCATTTATGGACTGGTGCAAGCCTCTCGGAGTTGGAATAAATGTTTTGATAGTGTGATCAAGGCATATAGTTTTATACAGACTTTTGGAGAAGCCTTTATTTACAAGAAAGTGAGTGGGAGCTCTGTAGCATTTCTAATATTATATGTGGATGACATATTGTTGATTGGAAATGATATAGAATTTCTGGATAGCATAAAATGACACTTGAATAAGAGTTTTTCAATGAAAGACCTCAGTGAAGCTGCTTATATATTGGGAATCAAGATCTATAGAGATAGATCAGGACGCTTAATTGGACTTCCACAAAGCACATACCTTGATAAAGTTTTGAAGAAGTTCAAAATGGATCAAGCTAAGAAAGGGTTCTTGCCTGTGTTACAAGGTGTGAAGTTGAGTAAGACTCAATGCCCGACCACTGCAGAAGATAGAGAGAAAATGAAAAGTGTTCCCTATGCTTCAGCCATAGGCTCTATCATGTATGCAATGTTGTGTACCAGACCTGATGTGTGCCTTGCTATTAGCCTAGCAGGGAGGTACCAAAGTAATCCAGGAGTGGATCACTAGACAGCGGTCAAGAACATCCTGAAGTACCTGAAAAGGACCAAGGATATGTTTCTCGTTTATGGAGGTGACAAAGAGCTCATCGTAAATGGTTACATTGATGCAAGCTTTGACACTGATCCGGACGATTCTAAATCGCAAACCGGATACGTGTTTATATTAAACGGTGGAGCTGTCAGTTGGAGCAGTTCTAAACAGAGCGTCGTGGCGGGATCTACATGTGAAGCGGAGTACATTGCTGCTTCGGAAGCAGCAAATGAAGGAGTCTGGATGAAGGAGTTCATATCCGATCTAGGTGTCATACCTAGAGCATCGGGTCCAATGGAAATCTTTTGTGACAATACTAGTGCAATTGCCTTGGCAAAGGAATCCAGATTTCACAAGAGAACCAAGCACATCAAGAGACACTTCAACTCCATCCAGGATCAAGTCCAGGAACATAGAGATTTGCAAGATACATACGAATCTGAATGTTGCATACCCGTTGACTAAGCCTCTTCCACGAGCAAAACAAGATCAGCACCAAGGCTCAATGGGTGTTAAAATCATTACGGTGTAATCTAGATTATTGACTCTAGTGCAAGTGGGAGACTGAAGGAAATATGCCCTAGAGGCAATAATAAAGTTATTATTTATTTCCTTATTTCATGATAAATGTTTATCATTCATGCTAGAATTGTATTAACCGGAAACATAATACATGTGTGAATACATAGACAAACATAGTGTCACTAGTATGCCTCTACTTGACTAGTTCATTGATCAAAGATGGTTAAGTTTCCAAACCATAGACATGAGTTGTTATTTGATCAATGGGATCACATCATTAGGAAAATGGTGTGATTGACTTGACCCATTCGTTAGCTTAGCACTTGATCGTTTCTGTTTACTGCTATTGCTTTCTTCATGACTTATACATGTTCTTATGACTATGAGATTATGCAACTCCCGAATACCAGAGGAACACTTTGTGTGCTACCAAACGTCACAACATAACTGGGTGATTATAAAGGTGCTCTACAGATGTCTCCGATGGTACTTGTTGAGTTGGCATAGATCAAGATTAGGATTTGTCACTCCGATTGTCGGAGAGGTATCTCTGGGCCCTCTCGGTAATGCACATCACTATAAGCCTTGCAAGCATTGTGACTAATGAGTTAGTTGCGGGATGATGCATTACGAAACGAGTAAAGAGACTTGCCGGTAACGAGATTGAACTAGGTATTGGGATACCGACGATCGAATCTTGGGCAAGTAACATACCGATGATAAAGAGAACAACGTATAGTGTTATGCGGTTTGACCGATAAAGATCTTCATAGAATATGTAGGAACCAATATGAGCATCCAGGTTCCGCTATTGGTTATTGATCGGAGACATGTCTCGGTCATGTCTACATAGTTCTCGAACCCATAGGGTCCGCACGCTTAAAGTTCTGTGACGATCGGTTTTATGAGTTTATATGTTTTTATGTACCAAAGGTAGTTCGGAGTCCCGGATATGATCACCGACATGACGAGGAGTCTCTAAATAGTCGAGACATAAAGATTGATATATTGGAAGCCTACATTTGGACATTGGAAGAGTTCCGGGTAAAATCGAGATTTTACCGGAGTACCGGAGGGGTTACCGGAACCCCTTGGGGGCTAATGGGCCTTGTTGGGCCATAAGGGAAAGAGAGAGGGGCCGGCCTAGGGCAGGCAGCGCGCCCCCTCCCTCTGGTCCGAATTGGACTAGGAGAAGGGGGGCGGCGCCCCCCCCCCCTTTCCTTCTCTTTCTTCCCCTTCCTTTCCCCTTCCTAGTAGGAGTAGGAAAGGGAGGAATCCTACTCCTACTAGGAGGAGGATTCCTCCTCCTGGCGCACCAACAAGGGCCGGCCGGCCTCCCCCTTGCTCCTTTATATACAGAGGCAGGGGGCACCTCTAAACACACAAGTTGATCACAAAGATCTCTCCCAGCCGTGTGCGGTGCCCCCCTTCACCATAATCCACCTCGGTCATATTGTAGCGGTGTTTAGGCGAAGCCCTGTTGCGGTAGCTTCATCAACATCGTCACCACGCCGTCGTGCTGACGAAACTCTTCCCCGAGCTCTACTGGATCGTGAGTTCGCGGGACGTCACCGAGCTGAACGTGTGCTGAACGCGGAGGTGTCGTACGTTCGGTACTGAGGATCGGTCGATCGTGAAGACGTATGGCTACATCAACCGCGTTGTCATAACGCTTCCGCTTAACGGTCTACGAGGGTACGTGGACGACACTCTCCCCTCTCGTTGCTATGCATCACCATGATCCTGCGTGTGCGTATGAATATTTTTGAAATTACTATGTTCCCCAACAAAGGAGCTCCCGCTCGGTCCATCCACGATCGCCGGAGCGCCATGCGGAGCACGAGCTTCTCCTCGTCCTGGTCAAAGGGACTCGACAAGTTGGTGTTGGCCAGCACCACCCAGTTGATCTCGTCGGAACCGGAGGCGGCCATGGCGGAGGGGATGGAGGAGAGATTGGGTGGAAGGGAAGGGGACAAAGGGGTGCGGAGAGGGCGAGAGGACTAAAGCGGAGTGGGGTTTGACTAGGGTTCTTCGTCCGGATGTGGTTTTTGTGGGGACGGTGGTGGGGGTCACATTTTTTGTGTTTTCAAATTGATAGAAAGGGTTTGCTAAATCACAGGACACTAGTATTGGTTACCACCATACCAGTGTATTATAAACCATGTATTCCACTGGTGTCCCAATTTTGTGTCTACATTGCGTCTGCCAGATATCTTTGGGCAATGGAAGCAAATGCTATCAACGGGAGCAACGGTTTTGTAGAGGTCAGGGGTGCCGTTGGCCTTGTTTGCTGTGCAATGCAACAGCAAGAAACGGTTGGTGTTCGATGTTTTGAGTGGAAATGTCCCTGGAACAACCAGCATTTTATTTCCGGATGCTCACCCAACAAAGGCTAATCATTTTCTATGTTGATCACCGGTCGACTCTCCATGTCGCGTGTCGTGGAGACGTGTACTGGTCTGCAGTATTGATAGCACTATGTCAAACCAACTCATTTACAATTCCATTACAGCTCCACTCAAGCTCTGTACACTTTTCAAGCATGCTTTACAAGGTACGCTCGTCCCTGGCAGTAAAGTAAACTCGTGAATATACATTACAAAATAAAATCATCTTTGTACGCGGCTCCCAAGAATGGTGGTCGAGCACGCATCCTACGCGGCGTGGACGTCGGCGGTGCCAGCGAACCATGGGTACCATGGCCGCTGGCGGACGCTCGCCGGGGTCGCACGTGAGGAGCCCCTCTAAAAAAACCTCGAACACGTCACGCGACAGGCGCTCCTCGGGAAACAGCTCGCGCGGCCGGCTGCCGCCTCGGCCGGTCAGCGGCTTCTGCCCCGCGTCGGCGAGCGGCGTGGATGCCATACCCATACACGTGCTACCGAGCACGCGGAAGATTCTCAGGAGCTGGTCGGTCGCGCTGTGGCCAGGGAACAATGGCTCGCCGGCGAGCAGCTCAGTCATGACGCAGCGGAGCGACCAGGCGTCCACGAGCTCGTCGTACTCCGGCTTCCCCAGGAGCATCTCCGGAGCCATGTACCAGAGCGTGTCGGCCTGACCGCGCGCGGCGGAGCGCGGCGCGCTCGCCATTGAAACGGCCAGCCCGAGGCTGCATATCTTCACCACGCCTTCGCCGCCGACGAGGATGTTCCCGGGCTTGATGTCCCGGTGGACAATGCCGCGCTCGTGCATCCTCTCGGCGCCGCCCAGGATCTGCCGCATGACGCGGCGCGTCTCCTCCTCAGTGAACGGCTCGTGGCGATCACGCAGAAGGCAGAACGTGGCCGAGGCTCGGGCCGACGTGCTCCAGGACGAGGCTGCACTGTCCGGTGCAAGCCGACGACGGACGGGTGGCCACGGCACGCCGCGAGGTAGCATGCCTCACGCAGCAGGTTGCGGCGGAGCGCGTGGGCACGGCGCCTCCTCTTGCCGTCGTCGGGTGAGCGGATGAGGCATTTCAGGGCGACGTCCGCGCCAGGAGCCGCCCTTCCCGCGCCAGCAGGTTGCGGTGGAGCGCGTGGGCGCGTCAGCTCGTAGTCCCGATGCGCCGTCTCTTGCGGGAGCCGGCGGCGTGGTCATCGATCATGGCGCCAATGGCGGCTTCGGCAGCGGCTACCCGCGAGACGGTGGCCATGGGGTTCCTACCCCCGCTGCTGGTGCGTGACGGTGGTCATGGGGTGGCCGTGAATGTACAGGGCAAGTTTTCGTGGCGCGCGCGCAACGCGTGGAGCGCATTTGCCGCCGTTCAATCGGATTCCGGCCGACTGGAGTGAAACGCGCTTCCGAATTGGATCGGGAGCACCGACTGGAGTACGGCCACCGCCTCGCCGGGAGATATAAGCTGCATTGGGGGCCTCGTGGTAGGCGATCGCCTTCTTCCTTTCCAATTTCCCCATCCAATCCTCCCCACTCCCCCATCCACCACAAGATCGATCACAGGAGCTCGCGGAAAAGCCGCCGCCATGGCCGCGCAGATGCTCCGCCGGTGGAACAGCTTCTACGGTGCCTTCGACCCCGTGGACGCCGCCATCGAGGCCGCCGACCCAGACCAATTTTCCCGCCACGTGTTCCAGCGCGCGAGGGGGGACCTGCTGGTAGGGCTCTGCAACGCCGCCGACGAGGAGCAGGCGGAGCGTATCTGCGGGATTCTCGACGACCTCATGGCAGAGTCTCTCGAGACGCTGAGGTTGGTTCCATCAACACTGGGGGTGCCCATCTCCACGGAACTCGCCGACTCTGTGCGCGCGCTGCGGGAGCACGACTCGGAGCGCGTCCGCCTCCTCGCGCGCGGCATCGTGAGCGGGTGGGAGACCTCCGTCCAGGACGACGTCCTCAAGGTCACCAAGGACGACGCCATGCCGATGAAGAAGCTACCGCAGCCCAAGGCGACCGTCGGCCTGCAGCAGCGTGCCTGCGCCGGCCCTGACGTGAAGACGAAGCGACCTCCCAGTCCCAAGATCATCTGCGAGCCGGTGTCCAAGAAGACGGCAGAAATCATCAAAAAGGTGTCCGATCCTGCCGCCGGCTTCGTCGACGGTGACCGTGCCCGGCTCTGCTCGGAGGAGAAGATGGAAGCTGCGAAGCGCAAGCTCCGCCAAGGTTACCAGGAAGCAGCGGACGCCAAACGGCGGCGCAAGACGCAGTTGGTGCAGGCGCCCAAGATGATGCAGCCGGCGTCTCAGGTGCAGCCAATCAGGAGTTGCAGCAGCTCCATGGTCAAGAAGACCTTCGCGGTCAGGACGCAGCTTCATGTGTAGCTCTAGTCAAGAACTAGTCCTGGTCACTTTTACGTATATCCTTCTTCGCGAAGGCTCGAACATGGGGACTCGAAGAAGAAGGGTGTCAGGAGGAAAATAGTTAGGAGCGGGGGACTCGAAAAGAGAAGTGCATATTACGCACCTCAACTCTAGCCCTAGTCTAATATACAACCCCCAACTTCAAAACCGTCTAAATTTACTGTTCATCAGTCAATGGGTCAGACCCGGTCAAAACCGGTCAAGGGGAGAGGAGGGTTGAATTTTGGCCGGTTTTAAGAGTTGGAGGTTGCAGATTAGACGGTTTTGGAGTTGGAGGTTGTATATTAGACTAGGGCTAGAGTTGAGGGGTGTAATATACACTTCTCTCGGACTCGAATGGCAATTGTGCGCACAGATTCCACTCAGTACAATCTGTACCATGCATGATCCATCCGACGGCCCAGCGTCAATTTTTCTATTTTTGCACCTAGACCTCTTCTTCTATTCTAGTCGTTCCCCGAACATGGCGTAGCAGTAGTTGTAAGTTGCTCGTAGCTCGTATGCATGTTCTGTATGTATGTGATCGAAAGAAGTTGATGAATTGAAAGCGAGATTTAGTGTTAAAAATCTGCTGAAATCTGCAAAGAACTGAAAGAAATTGATCCTCGTGTTGGGAAAGGTGTGTTTGGGTCGAATTATATAATTCTGCACGGACCTAAGCAATCAACAAATCTCCTCTTTTGCAATTTTGAGTTCTCATGTCCATGTTTAGACTTGCAGAGGCTGGGGTCTTCCCCCTTTTCGGAAAATAATGTTCAGACTTGCAGTCCATGTTGCAATTGGAATTCAACCAAAATTGACAAAATTCTCTTCTTGCTGTTTCTTGATTTAAAACTACATATGTACTCCCTCCGTCCGACAAAGTTTGTCTCTTAAATGAATGTTAGTGCTAGATACATCCATTAAATGAATTTTGACCCGGGCGGTGAGAAGCCCCTATGAACATGATCAGTGAACACAATAACTTCTTCTTCATCAAGCTGGGGAGTGCTCTGTTCATCAGGTGCCCGCCAGCCAACTACCTCTTGAGCCGGAAGAAGACCTTGCCCCACGAGATCATCAAGCATCAGGGTGGAAACTTGGGACCGGACCCAGTTGCAGGCCTTGTCAATCTTGGCCATGATGAGTTGCTCAAAGGATTAAAACTGCAGGAAAAAAAGCGGCGGGCCATTTTTATGAGCGATAAGTCGCCAGTTGGTTACTATGATTTTTGGGACAAGTCAGCATGTTTGCTCCATTACTAACAAGTCGCCAAGGTTCTCAAAATATTGAGCCTGCCGGATAAGGGACAACTATGACTATCAAAATTAGGCGAGTTACAAGGTGTAATAATGAGCCGGCAAAGCATAGGGCAACTCATCCTACTTGAAGACTTTTGTCTTTCAGCGAAGTGTTGGACAGAAACAAGTTTCTGTTGAAACGATTGCCATTACGGATATACAAAATGGTTCAAAAAAAATATTCACTAAACCTAAGGTGGACAGTGGACGCATTGGCTAGTCTATTCGCAGAATCTGACAAAGATATGAAGTTTCCAGATGCAAAAATGGTGTTGCTATCACTAATGGAGTACTTCTATGGAGGGCTCATTTGAATCTAGATCTAAACGGCATAGGATGATGATATAAACTGATGAACGCCCATGAACTACGACGAACGACGCGTGAGGACAGAGGCATTACAGATCTAATAGCGATGATTTAGGAGTACCTAGTCGCTGCAGAAGATGGCCGGCGTTTCCGGTGAACTGTGGCAACAAGCTGGACGGCGTTGAGGTCACAATCGACGAGCTCGAGAAATGACGTAGCTCCGGTCGTGAAGGCTTTGACAAGAGGAAGAAGAAGTGGGGGAATGAAGCGTCAAAGAGTGAAAGCCGAACTCCTACAGTTGTATTTATAAGGTAAAGAGATGGAGAAAAGGCAGGCGCGAAAGTAGAGGAGGCACATTAACTTTTTCGAGTAAGGGACACTTCGATTTTTCGGCTTGACAAATATGCACAAAAGATTCGTTGTGATATCACACTTGAGCTCTTGAAATTCTGGAAGATTATGTCATGTTTCAAAGAGATAAGAAATGCCAAGTGTGGAAGTATCATAAGCCGGAAACTATGACCCGCCATGATGCAGATTCAAAAGGGAAGATGACCCGGAACTCTTATCAGTCTAAAGATTAACAGGGATGAATCCAAGTCAATCTGGGGGCTAATGTCGGGGATATAACCCACCGATATGACCCGCCTGTTCAGGGCTAGGTTATCCAGTAGTAGTCTAAGGAGAGAGACTTGACATGGGATGTGGCGATGAAGACATCAAGGCCCATGTGGCGACTCATTGAGTGGGCCGGCTCATGGACCTACACATGAGGTGGCGGCTCACCGAAGGGTGTCGTAGTGCCCTTACTTGGGAAGTATGAAGGAAATGTGCCCTAGAGGCAATAATAAAGTTGTTATTTATATTTCCTTATATCATGATAAATGTTTATTATTCATGCTAGAATTGTATTAACCGGAAACTTAGTACATGTGTGAATACATAGACAAACAGCGTGTCACTAGTATGCCTCTACTTGACTAGCTCGTCAATCAAAGATGGTTAAGTTTCCTAGACATGGACAAGGAGTTGTCATTTGATGAACGTGATCAGCACTTTGATCGTTTAGTTTACTGCTATTGCTTTCTTCATAACTTATACATTTTTCTATGACTATGAGATCATGCAGCTCCCGAATACCGGAGGAACACTTAGTGTGCTATCAAACGTCACAACGTAACTGGGTGACTATAAAGATGCTCTACATGTGTCTCCGATGGTGTTTGTTGAGTTGGCATATATCAAGATTAGGATTTGTCACTCTGTGTATCGGAGAGGTATCTCTGGGCCCTCTCGGTAATGCACATAACTATAAGCCTTGCAAACAATGTGACTAATGAGTTAGTTACGGGATGTTGCATTACTGAACGAGTAAAGAGACTTGCCGGTAACGATATTGAACTAGGTATTGAGATACCGACGATCGAATCTCGGGCAAGTAACATACCGATGACAAAGGGAACAACGTATGTTGTTATGCGGTTTGACCGATAAAGATCTTCGTAGAATATGTAGGAACCAATATGAGCATCCAGGTTCCGCTGTTGGTTATTGACCGGAGATGAGTCTCGGTCATGTCTACATAGTTCTCGATCCCGTAGGGTCCGCACGCTTAACGTTCGGTGATGATCGATATTATGAGTTTATGTGTTTAGATGTACCGAAGGTTGTTTGGAGTCCCGGATGAGATCATGGACATGCCGAGGAGTCTCAAAATGGTTGAGACATAAACATCAATATATTGGAAGGCTACGTTTGGACATCAGAATGGTTCCGGGTGAGTTTGGGCATTTACCGGAGTACCGGGGGGTTACCGGAACCCCCCAAGGAGTGTATGGGCCTTAATGGGCCTTAGTGCGAAGAGAGGAGGAGGCGGACAAGGTGGGACGCACCCCTAAGCCCAATCCGAATTGGGGTGGGGGCCGGCCCCCCTTTCCTTCTCCCTCTCTCCCCTTCCTCCTCTCCTACTCCAACAAGGGAAAGGGGGAATCCTACTCCCACCGGGAGTAGGACTCCCCCCTTGGGTGCGCCATAGAGGGCCGGCCCTCCCCCTCCTCCACTCCTTTATATACGGGGAAGGGGGCACCACATAGACACATAAGTTGATTGTTTTAGCCGTGTGCGGTGCCCCCTCCACAGATTTCCACCTCGGTCATATCGTTGTAGAGCTTAGGCGAAGCCCTGCGTTGGTAACTTCATCATCACCGTCATCACGCCGTCGTGTTGATGAAACTCTCCCTCGACCTCTGCTGGATCTAGAGTTCGTGGGACGTCACTGAGCTGAATGTGTGCAGATCGTGGAGGTGCCGTATCTTCGGTACTAGGATCGGCCGGATCGTGAAGACGTACGACTACATCAACCGCGTTGTCATAACGCTTCCGCTTTTGGTCTACGAGGGTACGTGGATAACACTCTTTCCCCTCATTGCTATGCATCACCTAGATGGATCTTGCATGTGCGTAGGAAATTTTTTGAAATTGCTGCGTTCCCCAACAGTGGCATCTGAGCTAGGTCTATGCATAGATGTTATATGCACGAGTAGAACACAAAGGAGTTGTGGGCGTGGGTGTATACATATTGCTTGCCGTCACTAGTTGATTCTTGATTCAGCGGTATTGTTGGATGAAGCGGCTCAAACCGATATTACGCATACGCTTACGTGTGACTGGTTCTACCGACGTGCTTCGCACACAGGTGGCTAGTGGGTGTCAGTTTCTCCAACTTTAGTTGAATCGGATTCAATGAACAGGGTATTTTTTGAAGATCAAAAGCAATCACTATATCGCGTTGTGGTTTTTGATGCGTCGGTAAGAACGGTTCTTGCTCATCCCGTAGCAGCCACATAAAACTTGCAACAACAAAATAGAGGACGTCTAACTTGTTTTTGCAGGGCATGTTGTGATGTGATATGGTCAAGTCATGATGCTAAATTTTATTGTATGAGATGATCATGTTTTGTAACAGAGTTGTCGGCAACGGGCAGGAGCCATATGGTTGTCGCTTTATTGTATGAAATGCAATCGCCATGTAATTGCTTTACTTTATCACTAAGCGGTAGCGATAGTTGTAGAAGCAATAGTTGGCAAGACGACAACGATGCTTCGATGGAGATCAAGGTGTCAAGCCGGTGACGATGGTGATCATGACGGTGCTTTGGAGATGGGGATCAAAGGCACAAGATGATGATGGCCATATCATATCACTTATATTGATTGCATGTGATGTTTATCCTTTATGCATCTTGCTACCTCTTGAGCACTCCGTTGGTTTCCCTTGAAGAGGAAAGGGTGATGCAGCAAAGTAGCGTAAGTATTTCCCTCAGTTTTTAAGAACCAAGGTATCAATCCAGTAGGAGACTACACGCAAGTCCCTCGTACCTACACAAACAAATAAGAACCTCGCAACCAACGCGATAAAGGGGTTGTCAATCCCTTCACGATCACTTACGAGAGTGAGATATGATAGAGATAATAAGATAAATATTTTTGGTATTTTTATGATATAGATTGGAAAATAAAGATTGCAAAATAAAATAGATTGGAAACTTATATGATAAAAGATAGACCCGGGGGCCATAGGTTTCACTAGTGGCTTCTCTCAAGATAGCATAAGTATTATGGTGGGTGGACAAATTACTGTCGAGCAATTGGTAGAAAAGTGAATAATTATGAGAATATCTAGGCATGATCATGTATATGGGCATCACGTCCGCGACAAGTAGACCGAAACGGTTCTGCATCTACTACTATTACTCCACACAGACCGCTATCCAGCATGCATCTAGAGTATTAAGTTCATAAGAACAGAGTAATGCATTAGGCAAGATGACATGATGTAGAGGGATAAACTCAAGCAATATGATATAAACCCGTCTTTTTATCCGGACGTGATGCCCATATAATACGTGCCTTGTGTAACGCCCCGGACACACCCGCCGGTGGTCGTTACTCCTGGCGGGATCTAGACTGGCCCCACAGATCAATACTAGTCTTTTCTGCGCACTTTGTCCTCACTCGTGCGCACCAGGGAGCAACTTCCTGTTCGGTCACCCATCCAGAAATTACTCCAAGTTGAGCACGCTTAACTTTGGAGTTCTATCCGAATGGGCTCCCGGAAAAGAAGGAATTCCTTATTGATATGAGTAATCTATCATCCCTAATAAGGCAGGCCATCACACCTTGCTGCCCTTGCTGTCACTGGGAAAGGACACCGCAAGATTGAACCCAAAGCTAAGCACTTCTCCCATTGCAAGAAAGATCAATCTAGTGGGCCAAACCAAACTGATAATTCGAAGAGACTTGCAAAGATAACCAATCATACATAAAAAATTTCAGAGAAGAATCAAATATTGTTCATAGATAAACTTGATCATAAACCCACAATTCATCGGATCTCGACAAACCCACCACAAAAAGAGTTACATTAAATAGATCTCCAAGAAGATCGAGGAGAACATTGTATTGAGATCCAAAGAGAGAGAAGAAGCCATCTAGCTAATAACTATGGCCCCGAAGGTCTGTGATAAACTACTCACACATCATTGGAGAGGCTATGGTGTTGATGTAGAAGCCCTCCGTGATCGATTTCCCTCTCCGGCGGAGCTCCGGAAAAGGCCCCAAGATGGGATCTCTTGGGTACAAAAGGTTGCGGCGGTGTAAATAGGGTTTCGTGGTGCTCCTGGATGTTTTTGGGGTATATGGATATATATATATATATATATATATATATATATATATATAGGAGGAAGAAGTAGGTTGGTGGAGCTGCGAGGGGCCCACGAGGGTGGGGGCGCGCCCAGGGGGGCAGGCGCACCTCCCTGCCTCGTGGCCACCTCGTTTCTTTCTTGACGTCTACTCCAAGTCCCCTGGATCACGTTTGTTCCAAAAATAACTCTCCCAAAGGTTTCATTCCGTTTCGATTCCGTTTGATATTCCTTTTCTGCGAAACACTGAAATAGGCAAAAAAACATCAATTTGCACTGGGCCTTGGGTTAGTAGGTTAGTCCCAAAAATAATATAAAAGTGTAAAATAAAGCTCATTAAACATCCAAAACAGATAATATAATAGCATGGAAAAATAAAAAAATTATAGATATGTTGGAGACGTATCAAGCATCCCCAAGCTTAATTCCTGCTCGTCCTCGAGTAGGTAAATGACAAAAACATAATTTTTGATGTGGAATGCTACCTAGCATAATTCTCAATGTAATTTTCTTTATTGTGGCATGAATATTCAGATCCGAAAGATTCAAGACAAAAATTTAATATTGACATAAAAACAATAATACTTCAAGCATACTAACTAAGAAATCATGTCTTCTCAAAATAACATGGCAAAAGAAAGTTCATCCCTACAAAATCATATAGTTTGGTCATGTTCCATTTTCGTCACACAAGAATGCTATCATCTTGCACAACCCTGATGAAAAGCCAAGCAATTGTTCCATACTTTAGTAATCTCAAACCTTTTTCAACTTTCACGCAATACATGAGCGTGAGCCATGGATATAGCATTATGCGTGGAATAGAATAATATGATGGGGGTTATGTGGAGAAGACAAAAAAGGAGAAAACCTCACATCGACGCAGCTAATCAACGGGCTAGGGAGATGCCCATCAATTGATGTCAATGTAAGGAGTAGGGATTGCCATGCAACGGATGCACTAGAGCTATAAATGTATGAAAGCTCAACAAAAGAAACTAAGTGGGTGTGCATCCAACTTGCTTGCTCACGAAGACATAGGGCATTTGAGGAAGCCCATTGTTAGAATATACAAGCCAAGTTCTATAATGAAAAATACCACTAGTATATTGAAGTGACGAAAGAAGAGACTCTCTATCATAAAGATCATGGTGCTACTTTGAAGCACAAATTATCCCTTTTTATTTCTTTTCTTCTTCTTTTTTTCTCTTTTTGGGCCTTTTTTGGCCTTTTTTGGGACAATGCTCTATTAATGATGATCATCACACTTCTATTTATTTACTACTCAATGATTACAACTCGATACTAGAATAAAATATGACTCTATATGAATGCCTCCGGCGGTGTACCGGGAAGGGCAATGAATCAAGAGTGACATGTATGATAAATTATGCATGGTGGCTTTGCCACAAATACAATGTCAACTACATGATCATGCAAAGCAATATGACAATGATGAAGCATGTCATAAATGAAACGGTGGAAAGTTGCATGGCAATATATCTCAGAATGGCTATGGAAATGCCATAATAGGTAGGTATGGTGGCTGTTTTGAGGAAGATATAAGAAGGTTTATGTGTGATAGAGCGTATCATATCATGGGGTTTGGATGCACCGACAAAGTTTGCACCAACTCTCAAGGTGAGAAAGGGCAATGCACTGTACCGAAGAGGCTAGCAATTATGGAAATGTGAGAGTGCGTATAATCCATGGACTCAACATTAGTCATAAAGAACTCACATACTTATTGCAAAAATCTACAAGTCATCAAAAACCAAGCATTACGCGCATGCTCCTAGGGGGATAGATTGGTAGGAAAAGACCATCGCTCGTCCCCGACCGCCACTCATAAGGATGAACATCAAAGAACACCTCGTGTTTGAAATTTGTTACACAACGGTTACCATACGTGCATGCTATGGGACTTGCAATCTTCAACACAAGTATTTCTCAAATTCACAACTACTCAACTATGAAAACTCTAATATAACCATCCTCATATCTCAAAACAATTATCAAGTATCCAACTTCTCATAGTATTCAACGCACTTTTTATGCAAGTTTTTATTATACCAATATTGGATGCCTATCATATTAGGACCAAGTTTATAACCAAATAAAATTACCATATTTTTCTAAAGGACTCTCAAAATAATATAAGTGAAGCATGAGAGGTCACTAATTTCTATAAAATAAAACCACCACCGTGTTCTAAAAGATATAAGTGAAGCACTAGAGAAAAATTATCTAGCTCAAAAGATATAAGTGAAGCACATAGAGTATTCTAATAAATTCCAATTCATGTGTGTCTCTCCCAAAAGGTGTGTACAGAAAGGATGACTGTGGTAAAACAAAAAGCAAAGACTCAAATCATACAAGACGCTCCAAGAAAAACACATATCATGTGGTGAATAAAAATATAGCCTCAAGTAAAGTTACCGATGGAAGAAGACGAAAGAGGGGATGCCTTCCGGGGCATCCCCAAGCTTAGGCTTTTGGTTGTACTTGAATTTTAACTTGGGGTGCCTTGGGCATCCCCAAGCTTAGGCTCTTGCCACTCCTTATTCCATAATCCATCAAATCTTTACCCAAAACTTGAAAACTTCACAACACAAAACTCAACAGAAAATCTCATGAGCTCCATTAGTATAAGAAAACAAACCACCACTTAAGGTACTGTAATGAACCCATTATTTATTTATATTGGTGTTAAACATACTGTATTCCAACTTCTCTATGGTTCATACCCTCCGATACTAGCCATAGACTCGTCAAAATAAGCAAACATCACACGAAAAACAGAATCTGTCAAAAGAAGAACAGTCTGTAGTAATCTGTAGGTTTATAATACTTCTGTAACCCCAAAAATTATGAAATAAATTTTTGGACGTGAGTAATTTGTCTATTAATCATATGCAAAAGGAATCAACCTAATCGCACTCTCCAGTAAAAAATGGCAGAAAATCTCCTGAGCGCTAAAGTTTCTGTTTTTTACAGCAAGATCACTAAAACTTCCCCCAAGTCTTCCCAAAGGTTCTACTTGGCACAAACACTAATTAAAAGCATAAAACCACATCTAAACAAAGGCTACATGAATTATTTATTACTAAACAGAACCAAAAAACAAGAAACAAAAATAAATTGGGTTGCCTCCCAACAAGCGCTATCGTTTAACGCCCCAAGCTAGGCATAAGAACAAGAATAGATCTAGGTATTATCATCTTAGGTATGCAATTCATAGGTGGATCTCATAATAGATTCATAAGGTAATTTAATTTTATTTCTAGGAAAGTGTTCCATGCCTTTCCTTAACGGACATTAGAATCTAATATTCCCTTCTTTCATATCAATAATTGCACCAATCGTTCTAAGGAAAGGTCTACCAAGAATAATAGGACAGGTAGGATTGCAATCAATGTCAAGAACAATGAAATCTACGGGCACATAATTCCTATTTGCAAAAATAATAACATCATTAATCCTTCCCATAGGTTTCTTAATGGTGGAATCCGCAAGGTGCAAATTTAAAGAACAATCATCAAATTCACGAAAACCTAACACATCACACAAAGTTTTTGGAATCGTGGAAAAGCTAGCACCCAAATCACATAAAGCATAGCATTCATGATATCTAACTTTAATTTTAATAGTAGGTTCCCACTCATCATGAAGTTTTCTAGGGATAGAAACTTCTAATTCAAGCTTTTCTTCATAAGATTGCATCAAAACATCAACGATATGTTTGGTAAAAGCTTTATTTTGACTATAAGCATGCGGAGAATTTAGCACGGATTGCAACAAGGAAATACAATCTATTAAAGAGAAATTATAATAATTGAATTCCTTGAAATCCAAAATAGTGGGCTCATTGCTATGTAAAGTTCTGACATCTCCAATCCCACCTTTACCAATTTTTGCATCAAGATCTAAAAACTCCGAATCATTGGGACGCCTTTTAACTAAATTTGAGTCATCTCCAGTCCCATCATTATCAAGATTCATATTGAAAAACAAAGACTTAATAGGAGACACATCAATCACTTTTAGATCTTCATCCTTATTATCATCAAAACTAGAGGAACACACTTTTATAAAGCAGTCCTTTTTAGCACGCATCCTAGCGGTTCTTTCTTTGCACTCATCAATGGAAATTCTCATGGATTTGAGAGACTCATTGATATCATGCTTAGGTGAATAGATCTAAGTTTCAAAGAATCAACATCAAGAGAAATTCTATCCATGTTCCAAGCCAACTCATCAATCTTAGACAATTTTTCTTCAATGAAAGCATTGAAACTCTTTTGCGAACTAATAAATTCTTTAATACTAGATTCAAAATCAGAGGGAATCTTATTATTATTACCATAAGAATTTTTGTAGGAATTACCATAATTATTAGAGGAATTACTAGGATACGGCCTAGGATTAAAGTTTCCTCTATACGCGTTATTACCAAAATTGTTCCTACCAACAAAATTCACATCCATAGATTCATTATTATTCTCAATCAAGGTAGACAAAGGCATATCATTAGGATCAGAAGAAACACTCTTATTAGCAAACAATTTCATAAGTTCATCCATCTTTCCACTCAAAACATTAATTTCTTCTATAGCATGAACCTTTTTACTAGTAGATATTTCGGTGTGCCATTGAGAATAATTAACCATAATATTATCTAGGAGTTTAGTAGATTCTCCTAAAGTTATTTCCATAAAAGTGCCTCCTGCGGCCGAATCTAAAAGATTTCTAGAAGCAAAATTCAATCCAGCATAAAAATTTTGTATGATCATCCACAAATTCAAACCATGTGTAGGGAAATTACATATCATTAGTTTCATTCTCTCCCAAGATTGTGCAACATGCTCATGATCTAGTTGCTTAAAGTTCATAATATCGTTTCAAAGAGAGATGATCTTAGTAGGAGGAAAATACTTAGAGATAAAGCATCTTTGCACTTGTTCCAAGAATCAATACTATTTTTAGGCAAAGACGAAAACCAAGTTTTAGCATGATCTCTAAACGAACAAGGAAATAGATTCAATTTAACAATATCAATATCCACATCTTTCTTCTTTTGCATATCACACAGATCAACAAAGCTGTTTAGATGGGTAGCGACATCTTCACTAGGAAGGCCAGAAAACGGATCTTTCATGACAAGATTTAGCAAAGCAGTATTAATCTCACAAGATTCAGCATCGGTAAGAGGAGCAATCGGAGTGCTAATAAAATCATTATTGTTGGTGTTGGAAAAATCACACAATTTAGTATTATCTTGAGCCATCGTGACAAACAGTCCAGCACACAAGCACACAAGAAGCGAGCGAAAAAGAGGCGAACGGAAAAGAGGCGAGCGGAAAAGAGGGCGAATAAAACGGCAAGGGTGAAGTGGGGAGAGGAAAACGAGAGGCAAATGGCAAATAATGTAATGCAACGGATAAGAGTATGTGATGGGTACTTGGTATGTCTTGACTAGTGGTAGATCTTCCCGGCAACGGCGCCAGAAATCCTTCTTGCTACCGCTTGAGCACTACGTTGGTTTTCCCTTGAAGAGGAAACGGTGATGCAGCAAAGTAGCGTAAGTATTTCCCTCAGTTTTTGAGAACCATGGTATCAATCTAGTAGGAGACTACACGCAAGTCCCTCGTACCTACACAAACAAATAAGAACCTCGCAACCAATGCGATAAAGGGGTTGTCAATCCCTTCACGGTCACTTACAAGAGTGTGATCTGATAGAGATAATAAGATAAATATTTTTGGTATTTTTATGATATATATTGTAAAATAAAGATTACAAAATGAAATAGATTGGAAACTTATATGATAAAAGATAGACCCGGGGGCCATAGGTTTCACTAGTGGCTTCTCTAAAGATCGCATAAATATTACGGTGGGTGAACAAATTACTGTCGAGCAATTGATAGAAAAGTGAATAATTATGAGAATATCTAGGCATGATCTTGTATATAGGCACCACGTCCGCGACAAGTAGACCGAAACAATTTTGCATCTACTACTATTACTCCACACAGACCGCTATCCAGCATGCATCTAGAGTATTAAGTTCATAAGAACAGAGTAATGCATTAGGCAAGATGACATGATGTAGAGGGACAAACTCAAGCAATATGATATAAACCCCATCTTTTTATCCTCGATGGCAACAATAAAATACGTGCCTTGCTGCCCCTCCTGTCAATGGGAAAGGACACCGCAAGATTGAACCCAAAGCTAAGCACTTCTCCCATTGCAAGAAAGATCAATCTAGTAGGCCAAACCAAACTGATAATTCGAAGAGACTTGCAAAGATAACTAATCATACATAAAAGATTTCAGAGAAGAATCAAATATTGTTCATAGATAAACTTGATCATAAACTCACAATTCATCGGATCTCGACAAACACACCGCAAAAAGAGTTACATCGAATAGATCTCCAAGAAGATCGAGGAGAACATTGTATTGAGATTGAATGTAGCGACCAGACCTCAAACAGTCTGATCTTTGTGCTCCGGTGTCATCCCTGTATCAGTAATGCTGACACCACACAGTACTCGGAGGATTTATAGCAGAGTAGCAATCACACACTTATTACATCGAGTGTCTCATAAGAGAACTTATTACAATAAATATGGCTTAAGGCCATCTAATAACGATAACAGCGGAAGGCTTGGAAGATAAGTGAGTCCATCAACTCCAACGGCATCACTGAGTATAGAACCACGACCTAAAACTCCTTAATCGTCGTCTGAAAAGTCTGCAACATTAACGTTGCAGCCTGAAACGGGTCAGCACATGGAATATGCTGGCAAGGTAACACATAGAGAATAATGGAATGAAACAGCTATACTATATGCATATTTGGCTGGTGGAAAGCTCTATGGTTACTGTTTTGCGTAAAGCCAATTTTTCCCTACTTCAAAGGAATAAAATTTTAATTACTATCATGGTGGTTGTTAAACATTGAGAATGGTTGACAGCATTCTCAATCCCAATTAAGCATCATCTTTAACATAACCCAACAAAATTAATTTAGAGTAACATGTTGAGATTCACATGAAAATCCAAGTACTAGATACTCAAGATATCCATAACCGGGGACACGGCTAACCATGATTAGTTTATTACACTCTGCAGAGGTTTGCGCACTTTTCCCCACAAGACTCGATCGCCTGCGTTTGGTTTCTCGCACTACATGGTGTTTGAGAAGACGGATGACCGAGACATAGTCTTTCAGAAGCACTAGCACCTTACGATCGGGTAGACCGTACCACCTACATCCCCTACATCTGCTAGTCTACTACTATAAGAGTTCGCACAACTTAGTCAACTACGCTAGAGCTCATAATAGCTTGTGGCTGCACACGGAAGTTTCTAGTATGAATAGTCTCATGATCCCTTTGAGCCTGGGTGGCGGTCCAAAAGAAAAACAAGCAAGTCCTGGAATATCCAGGTGCCTCAATCCACCCAGATGTGTGTTTAAGTTGCCACCTTAGATAAACCATTAATTAACAATCTCACATCTGTCATGGATATCACTCACCCAATCCACGTCTACTAGCATAGCATGGCATAATAAGCAAACGTAGAAGTAACTCCCAAAGGTTTGATAATAACAGGTAATAGGTACTACCTCATCTACTTCCCATCCCACAATTTAATTAGATCCTAATCATGCAATGTGTGAGGATTGATCTAATGCATAAAAACTGGGTAGTAGAAAAGGTATGATCAAAGTGTTACTTGCCTTGCTGATGATCTGCGAAACCTAACGATTCGAAGTAACAAGCGGCGCACTCCGGGTACTCTATCGCAGACAAACAAACAAGCATACAATAAGTACTCATCTAATGCACAGATAAAACTCAAATAAGAGATCTAAACAGAAGGTTCAACTTAAGAACTCCGGTTGGCAAAAAGAATCAAATCGAACGAAGCAACGAAAGTCAAACGGCGAAAGAAAACACTTCGTTCTAGTAATCTGGATCTAGGGAAAATTTTACAGTAGCAAAATCTTGTTTAAGTTGGTTAAACGAATAGAGGGTTGCGAGACGAATCCCTAAGCGCTTGAATCGCCTGATTCCGATAAACGAGCGAAAAGTTATACTAAAACGAAAATCGGATCAGGAATCACGATCAAAAAAATCGCGGATTTAATCCGAGAAAAAGAAAAACGACGAATGCCGATTTTTTTCTCTTTTTTTCTTTTTTTCTTCTTTTTCGGCACGGAAAACGAGGCGCGACGAACCTCGGCGGCGGGATCCGGCGGCGGCGGTGGCGGATGTCGTCGGCGACGGCTAGGGCGGCGGCGGCGGCTGGGCTGGGGGCTGGCTAGGGTTTCCCTCGGGGTGGGCTGCCCCGGCTTATAAAGCCCCCCCTCGGGCCGGAGTCCTAGTCGGACACGGCTCGTAGGTCGGTTCGTTTTTTTAATTATTCCGCTCGGAAGAAAAATAAAAATAAATACTAAACGGACTTCAAAAATTCCTAAATAAATTTTCACGGGCTTCTAAAATCAAGCCGCACAAGGTGAACATTTATTTGGGCCCTAAATGCAATTTTGAAAAACACACTTTTTTCCTAAATTCAAATAAAACACCGAAAAACTCTGAAATAAAATCTTATTTGATTTTATTATTAAATCCTCAATATTTCTTTATTTTGGGAAATTCATTTTATTCCCTCTCTCATATTTTTGTAATAGAAATAATTGATGATAAAATAAATAAAATCAAATGATCCTATTCTCAAAATTTGAGAAAACTCAAATATGAAAATAACGAAATCCCCAACTCTCTCCGTGGGTCATTGAGTTGCGTAGAATTTCTAGGATCAACCAAAATGCAAAAAAAAATATGATATGCATGATGCTCTAATGTATAACATTCCAAATTGAAAATTTGGGATGTTACAAACCTACCCCCCTTAAGATGAATCTCGCCCTCGAGATTCGGGTTGGCTAGAAAATAGGTGAGGGTGGTCCTTGAGCAAATCTTCCTCTCGCTCCCAGGTGGCTTCATCCTCCGTGTGGTGGCTCCACTGAACTTTGCAAAACTTGATAACCTTGCTGCGAGTAACTCGGTTGGAAAACTCGAGAATCTTGACTGGTTTCTCCTCGTAGGTCAAATCGTTATCCAACTGAATAGTTTCCAAAGGCACTATGTCTCTCAACGGTATGTCAACCATCTCCGCGTGAAATTTCTTTAACTGGGAAACGTGGAAAACATCATGAACTCCTGACAATCCTTCGGGCAATTCCAACTTGTAGGCTACTTCTCCCATACGCTCCAAAACTCGATATGGTCCTACAAATCGTGGCGCTAACTTCCCTTTAACTCCAAAACGCTTTGTTCCTCGAAGTGGAGATACTCGAAGATAAGCTCTATCTCCGACTTCGTAAACTGTCTCCTTTCATTTAGAATCTGCATAACTCTTCTATCTGGACTGGGCTACCTTGAGCCTATCTCGAATCAAATTCACCTTCTATTCGGACTCTTTAATCAAGTCAGGTCCAAACAACTGGCGGTCTCCAACTTCGTCCCATGATAACGGTGTCCTGCACCTCCTTCCGTACAAAGCTTCGAAAGGGGCCATCTTCAAACTAGTTTGGTAACTGTTGTTGTAAGAGAACTCTGCATATGGCAAATTATCGTCCCAACTAGATCCATAATCTAGCGCACAAGCTCTCAGCATATCCTCCAAAACCTGATTGACTCTCTTGGACTGTCCATCTGTCTGTGGATGAAAAGCTGTACTGAATTATAACCTAGTACCCAAAGTTTCGTGCAACTGCTTCCAGAACTTTGAGGTAAACTGGGTTCCTCTATCTGATACGATACTCCTTGGAACTCCATGCAAACATATGATCCTGGTCATGTATATCTTTGCCAACTTAGCACTGGTGTAAGTGGTCTTTACTGGGATGAAATGAGCTACTTTCGTCAATCGATCGACTACAACCCAAATCGAGTCATAGCCTTAACGAGTCCTGGGCAATCCCGTGATAAAATCCATGCCTAGCTTATCCCACTTCCATTCGGGTATCGGCAACGGTTGTAACAATCCTGCTGGCCTCTGATGCTCTGCCTTTACTCTCTGACATACATCACAAACTGCTACATACTCCGCAATATCCTTCTTCATTCCGGTCCACCAGAAAATATCCTTCAAGTCCAAATACATCTTGGTATTTCCTGGGTGAATCGAATACGGTGAATCGTGTGCCTCTTGCAAAATCAACTTCCTGATCTCTGGGTCATTGGGCACGTAAACGCGGTCTTCAAACCATAGGGTGTCGTGCTCATCCTCACGAAACCCTTTAGCTTTTCCTTTGCTCAGTTTCTCCTTTATAGAGGCAATCTCTTTGTCAGCTTTCTGAGCTTCCCTGATTTTATCCATCAAAGTTGACTGAATCTCGAATGCTGCTACATAGCCTCTCGGAACTATTTCCAAACATAGTTCACGAAGATTTTCTGCTAACTCCTTGGGTATTTCTCCCGTCATTAATGTATTGACATGGCTCTTACGGCTTAATGTGTCAGCTACTACATTAGCCTTTCCAGGATGATAATGCAATTTCATATCATAATCCTTGATAAGCTCCAACCATCTCCTTTGTCTGAGATTCAACTCCTTCTGGGTGAAAATGTACTTCAAACTCTTATGATCCGTGTACACCTCACAATGATTTCCAATGAGAAAATGTCTCCATGTTTTCAAAGCATGCACTACGGCTGCTAACTCCAAATCATGCGTAGCATAATTCAACTCATGAGGTTTCAGTTGTCTTGAGGCATATGAAACAACTCTCCCTTCCTGCATAAGCACTGCTCCAAGTCCTCGACGTGAAGCGTCGCAATACACCTCATAATCCTTGGTCTGGTCTGGCAAGATCAATAATGGCGAGGTAACTAAGCGTTTCTTCAATTCCTGGAAACTAGCCTCACATTCCTCTGTCCATATGAACTTGGTATCTTTCTTCAACAACTCAGTCATAGGCTTCGCAATCTTTGAGAAATTCTCAATAAATCTCCGGTAGTATCCTGCGAGTCCAAGAAAACTCCGGATCTCTCCAACTGTTGTGGGGGCTTCCCACTTGGTCACGGTTTCAACTTTAGCGAGATCTACTGCTATACCTTCTCCAAATATAATATGTCCGAGGAATCCTACTTCCTTCAACCAAAACTCACATTTGCTGAACTTGGCATATAATTGATGTTCTCTGAGCTTTCCAAGTACCAAACGCAAATGCTCCTTATGTTCCTCTTCATTCTTTGAATAAACCAGGATATCATCAATGAACACTACGACGAACTTATCCAAAAACTCCATAAATACTTTGTTCATCATGTTCATAAAATAGGCAGGTGCGTTAGTCAGACCAAATGACATAACGGTATATTCATACAACCCATACCTGGTGGTAAAAGCTGTCTTAGGAATATCCTGTTCTCGAATCTTCAACTGGTGGTATCCTGATCGCAGATCGATCTTGGAAAATACCTTTGCTCCTTGCAATCGATCAAACAGATCGTTGATCATTGGTAGTGGGTACTTGTTCTTGATCGTTACTTCATTCAATCCTCGATAAATCGACAACCATCCTTAATGATCCATCCTTCTTCTCCACTAGAAGTACTGGCGATCCCCAAGGCGAAGAACTTGGGCGAATATATCCCTTATCCAGTAAATCCTTAATCTGCTTCTTAATTTCCACCAAATCCTTGGCTGGCATCCTATATGGTCTCTTTGATATTGGCCCTGTGCCTGGCAATAGCTCAATCAAAAACTCAATATCTCTATCCGGTGGCATGCCTGGCAACTCTTTCGGAAATACATCGGGAAAATCCCTTACCATTGGTACTTCCTCCTGCACAACTCCTGTTAAGCAATTTACTTGAGTCCTCTTTGGCACATGCCGGGATACATACTTGATCCTTCTCCCTTCTGGTGTGGTAAGCAAAATTGACTTACTAGCACATTCAATATTCCCTTCATACTTTGATAACCAATCCATGCCTAATATCACATCCAATCCTTGGGATGCCAATACTATTAGGTCTGAGGGAAAAACATAGTTACCAATCCTTAATGGTAACCGATCACACCATAGACTAGCCACATACTCTGCTCTAGGCGAGGTTACTAACATGGGTGACCTAAGGGCTTGAGTTGGTAGGTTATACTTATCCACAAATCCCCTTGAGATATATGAATGTGATGCACCAGTATCAAAAAGAACGAGTGCAGTAAATGACTTAAACAAAAACTTACCTATTACTGCATCGGGCTGAGCTTCAACCTCCTCCACGCTAACGTGGTTCACCTGTCCCCTATTGAAAGGGTTCGGCTTCTTCCCAGAACTTCCATTGCTATTTCCATTTTGCAATTCAGGACATTCATTTGCATAATGTCCTGTCTTCGAACACTTAAAACAAGTGACTTGGCTTAAGTCCTTCTTGGCTGGGGTTGATGGGTTGGTGCGATCCTGGCCGTTGCTTCCTCCATTGCCATTACCATTCTTGGTGCCATTGTGATTGTGCGAGCTACCTCCTCCATGGGTATGCTGAAAATGTCCTCCCGGTCTAGGGGTAAAACGTGGCTTCTGCTGAGCTCCTGAATTGTATTTTCCTTGTCCATACTTCCTCTTGCGATTCTTAATTTGCTGCTGCTTCCCTTCAATCATAAGAGCACGATCTACCAACTCCTGGTAGTTGTTGAAGGTTGCTACCATCAACTGCATGCTCAACTCATCATTCGGTCCTTCCAGACACTTCTCCTGCTTAGCTGCATCCGTAGCGACGTCATCTGGGGCATAACGTGCTAACTTGCTAAATTCCTCCACATACTGGTCAACTGTCCTTCCTCCTTGGTGCAAGTTGCAAAACTCACGCTTCTTCATGGCCATAGCTCCTGCTGAAACATGGGCAGTACGAAAAGCCTGCTGAAACTGATCCCATGTGACAGTGTCAACTGGGAAAGTGGCTGTGAAATTCTCCCACCATGATGCTGCGGGTCCTTCTAGCTGATGTGTGGCAAACTTCACCTTCTCCGCATCTGTGCATCCTGCTGTGGTCAACTCCCTAGCTGTCTTTGTTGGGAAACGTAGTAATTTCAAAAAAATTCCTACGCACACGCAAGATCATGGTGATGCATAGCAATGAGAGGGGAGAGTGTTGTCTACGTACCCTCGTAGACCGTTCGCGGAAGCGTTATATCAACGCGGTTGATGTAGTCGTACGTCTTCATGTCCGACCGATCCAAGTACCGAAAGCACGGCACCTCCGAGTTCTGCACACGTTCGGCTCGGTGACGTCCTCGCCTTCTCGATCCAGCAAGAGGGGCGAAGTAGTAGATGAGTTCCGGCAGCACGACGGCGTGGTGACGGTGTTGGTGAAGAACAATCTCCGCAGGGCTTCGCCTAAGCACTACGAAAACTAAGACAGAGGATAAACTAGAGGAGACGGGGTTGCCGGCACATGGCTTGGTGTTTCTTGATGTGTCTTTGGTGCTAGCCCTGCCCCTCTATTTATATGTTGAGCCCTGGGGTCGAAACTTGGAGTAAAAGCCTCCACAAAGTCGGTTTCACCCGAAAGGCAAGAGTCCTTCTCGGACTCCAGGGCCAGACGCCAGGGTTCCTGGCGTCTGGACCCAGACGCCAGGGACCCTGGCGTCCGGCCCCTGGACTCAGCAAAACTTCCTTTTGCGCTTTCCAAAAACCTTGTGGGCTTTCCCCTTTGGCCCAAATAAAGTGTTCTCGTACCCAAACATTTCGGGAAACATCCGGAACTCCTTCCGGTGATTTCCGGAACCCTTCCGGTGACCAAACACTATTATCACATATATCAAACTTTATCTCCGGACCATTCCAGAGTTCCTCGTCATGTCCGTGATCTCATCCCGGACTCCGAACAACATTCGCTCACCAACATACATAACTCACATAGTACTATATCGTCAACGAACGTTAAGCGTGCGGACCCTACGGGTTCGAGAACTATGTAGACATGACTGAGACAAATCTCCGGTCAATAACCAACAGCGGGACCTGGATGCCCATATTGGCTCCTACATATTCTACGAAGATCTTTATCGGTCAGACCGCATAACAACATACGTTGTTCCCTTTGTCACCGGTATGTTACTTGCCCGAGATTCGATCGTCGGTATCCAATATCTAGTTCAATCTCGTTACCGGCAAGTCTCTTTACTCGTTCCGTAGTACATCATCCCGCAACTAACTCATTAGTTGCAATGCTTGCAAGGCTTATGTGATGTGCATTACCGAGAGGGCCCAGAGATACCTCTCCGACAATCGGAGTGACAAATCCTATTCTCGAAATACGCCAACCCAACATCTAACATTGGAGACACCTGTAGAGCTCCTTGATAATCACCCAGTTACGTTGTGATGTTTGGTAGCACACAAAGTGTTCCTCCGGCAAACGGGAGTTGCATAATCTCATAGTCATAGGAACATGTATAAGTCATGAAGAAAGCAATAGCAACATACTAAACGATCGGGTGCTAAGCTAATGGAATGGGTCATGTCAATCAGATCATTCACCTAATGATGTGATCCCGTTAATCAAATAACAACTCTTTGTCCATGGTTAGGAAACATAACCATCTTTGATTAACGAGCTAGTCAAGTAGAGGCATACTAGTGACACTCTGTTTGTCTATGTATTCACACATGTATTATGTTTCCGGTTAATACAATTCTAGCATGAATAATAAACATTTATCATGAAATAAGGAAATAAATAATAACTTTATTATTGCCTCTAGGGCATATTTCCTTCAGTCTCCCACTTGCACTAGAGTCAATAATCTAGTTCACATCGCTATGTGATTAACACCAATATTTCACATCTTTATGTGATTGGTTCACATCTCCATGTGACTAACACCCAAAGGGTTTACTAGATTCAGTAATCTAGTTCACATCGCTATGTGATTAACACCCAAAGAGTAACTAAGGTGTGATCATGTTTTGCTTGTGAGAGAATCTTAGTCAACGGGTCTGCCACATTCAGATCCACATGTATTTTGCAAATTTCTATGTCAATAATGCTCTGCATGGAGCTACTCTAGCTAATTGCTCCCACTTTCAATATGTATCTAGACCGAGGCTTAGAGTCATCTACATTAGTGTCAAAACTTGCATCGGCGTAACCCTTTACGACGAACCTTTTTGTCACGTCCATAATCGAGAAACATATCCTTATTTCACTAAGGATAATTCTGACCGCTGTCCAGTGATCTACTCCTAGATCACTATTGTACTCCCTTGCCAAATCAGTGCAGGGTATACAATAGATCTGGTATACAGCATGACATACTTTATAGAACCTATGGCCAAGGCATAGGGAATGACTTTCATTCTCTTTCTATCTTCTGCCGTGGTCGGGATTTGAGTCTTACTCAATTTCACATCTTGTAACACAGCCAAGAACTCTTTCTTTGACTGTTCCATTTTTAACTTACTTCAAAATATTGTCAAGGTATGTACTCATTGAAAAACTTATCAAGCGTCTTGATCTATCTCTATAGATCTTGATGCTTAATATGTAAGCAGCTTCACCGAAGTCTTTTTATGAAAAACTCCTTTCAAACACTCCTTTATGCTTTACAGAATAATTCTACATTATTTCCGATCAACAATATGTCATCCACATATAATATCAGAAATACTACAGAGCTCCCACTCACTTTCTTGTAAATACAGGCTTCACCGCAAGTCTGTATAAAACTATATGCTTTGATCAACTCATCAAAGCGTATATTCCAACTCCGAGATGCTTGCACCAGTTCACAGATGGATCGCTGGAGCTTGCACATTTTGTTAGCATCTTTCGGATTGACAAAACCTTCTGGTTGCATCATATACAACTCTTCTTTAATAAATCCATTAAGGAATGCAGTTTTGTTTATCCATTTGCCAGATTTCATAAAATGTGGCAATTACTAACATGATTTGGACAGACTCAAGCATAGATACGAGTGAGAAGCTCTCATCGTAGTCAACACCTTGAACTTGTGGAAAAACTTTTTGCGAAAATTCTAGCTTTGTAGATAGTAACACTACTATCAGCGTCCGTCTTCCTCTTGAAGATCCATTTATTCTCAATTGCTTGCCGATCATCGGGCAAGTCAACCAAAGTCCAAACTTTGTTCTCATACATGGATCATATCTCAGATTTCATGGCCTCAAACCATTTCGCGGAATCTGGGCTCATCATCGCTTCCTCATAGTTCGTAGGTTCGTCATGGTCAAGTAACATGACCTCCAGAACAGGATTACCGTACCACTCTGGTGCGGATCTCACTCTGGTTTACCTACGAGATTCGGTAGTAACTTGATCAGAAGTTACATGATCATCATCATTAGCTTCCTCACTAATTGGTGTAGTAGTCACAAGAACAGATTTTTTGATGAACTACTTTCCAATAAGGGAGAAGGTACAATTACCTTATCAAGTTATCTACTTTCCTCCCACTCACTTCTTTCGAGAGAAACTCCTTCTCTGGAAAGGATCCATTCTTAGCAACGAATATCTTGCCTTCGGATCTGTGATAGAAGGTGTACCCAACATTTTCTTTAGGGTATCCTATGAAGACGCACTTTTCCGATTTGGGTTTGAGCTTATCAGGATGAAACTTTTTCACATAAGCATCACAACCCCAAACTTTAAGAAATGACAACTTTGGTTTCTTGCCAAACCATAGTTCACACGGTGTCGTCTCAATGGATTTAGATGGTGCCCCTTTTTAACGTGAATGCAGCTGTCTTTAATGCATAACCTCAAAAACGATAGTGGTAGATCGGTAAGAGACATCATAGATCACACTATATCTAATAAAGTACGGTTATGACGTTCAGACACACCATTACACTATGGTGTTCCAGGTGGCGTGAGTAGTGAAATTATTTCACATTGTTTTAATTGAAGACCAAACTCGTAACTCAAATATTTTACCTCTGCGATCATATCGTAGAAACTTTTATTTTTCTTGTTACGATGATTCTCCACTTCACTCTGAAATTCTTTGAATTTTTCAAATGTTTCAGACTTGTGTTTCATCAAGTAGATATACCCATATCTGCTCAAATCATCTGTGAAGGTTAGAAAATAATGATACTTGCCACGAGCCTCAACACTCATCGGATCGCATACATCAGTATGTATTATTTCCAATAAGTTAGTTGCTTGCTCTATTGTTCCGGAGAACGGAGTCTTAGTCATCCTGCCCATGAGGCATGGTTCGCAAGCATCAAGTGATTCATAATCAAGTGATTCCAAAAGCCCATCAGCATGGAGTTTCTTCATGCGCTTTACACCAATATGGCCTAAACGGCAGTGCCACAAATAAGTTGCACTATCATTATTAACTTTGCATCTTTTGGTTTCAATATTATGAATATGTGTATCACTACGATCGAGATCCAATGAACCATTTTCATTGGGTGTGTAACCATATAAGGTTTTATTCATGTAAACAGAACAACAATTTATTCTTTTACTTAAATGAATAACCGTATTACAATAAACATGATCAAATCATATTCATGCTCAACGCAAACACCAAATAACACTTATTTAGGTTCAACACTAATCCCGAAAGTATAGGGAGTGTGCGATGATGATCATATCAATTTTGGAACCACTTCCAACACACATCGTTACTTCACCCTTAACTAGTCTCTGTTTATTCTGCAACTCCCGTTTCGAGTTACTAATCTTAGCAAGTGAACTAGTATCAAATACTGAGGGGTTGCTATAAACACTAGTAAAGTACACATCAATAACATGTATATCAAATATACTTATGTTCACTTTGCCATCCTTCTTATCCGCCAATCACTTGGGGTAGTTCCGCTTCCAGTGACCAATCCCTTTGCAGCACTTAGTCTCAGGCTTAGGACCAGACTTGGGCTTCTTCACTTGAGCAGCAACTTGCTTGCCATTCTTTCTTCTTGAAGTTCCCCTTCTTCCCTTTGCCCTTTTCTTGAAACTAGTGGTCTTGTTAACCATCAACACTTGATATTTTTCTTGATTTCTACCTTCGTCGATTTCAGCATCACGAAGAGCTTGGGAATTGTTTCCGTTATCCCTTGCATATTATAGTTCATCACGAAGTTCTACTAACTTGGTGATGGTGACTAGAGAATTCTGTCAATCACTATTTTATCTGGAAGATTAACTCCCACTTGATTCAAGCGATTGTAGTACCCAGACAATCTGAGCACATGCTCACTAGTTGAGCGATTCTCCTCCATCTTTTAGCTATAGAACTTGTTGGAGACTTCATATCTCTCAACTCGGGTATTTGCTTGAAATATTAACTTCAACTCCTGGAACATCTCATATGGTCCATGACGTTCAAAACGTCTTTGAAGTCCCGATTCTAAGCCGTTAAGCATGGTGCACTAAACTATCAAGTAGTCATCATATTGAGCTAGTCAAACGTTCATAACGTCTGCATCTGCTCCTGCAATAGGTCTGTCACCTAGCAGTGCATCAAGGACATAATTCTTCTGTGCAGCAATGAGGATAAACCTCAGATCACGGATCCAATCTGCATCATTGCTACTAGCATCTTTCAACACAATTTTCTCTAGGAACATATCAAAACAAACATATGAAAGCAACAACGCGAGCTATTGATCTACAACATAGATATGCTAATACTACCAGGACTAAGTTCATGATAAATTAAAGTTCAATTAATCATATTACTTAAGAACTCCCACTTAGATAGACATCCCTCTAATCCTCTAAGTGATCACGTGATCCAAATCAACTAAACCATAACCGATCATCACGTGAAATGGAGTAGCTTTCAATGGTGAACATCAATATGTTGATCATATCTACTATATGATTCACGCTCGACCTTTCAGTCTCTGTGTTCCGAGGCCATATCTGCATATGCTAGGCTCGTCAAGTATAACCTGAGTATTCCGCATGTGCAAAACTGTCTTGCACCCGTTGTAGATGGACGTAGAGCTTATCACACCCGATCATCACGTGGTGTCTAGGCACGACGAACTTTGGCAACGGTGCATACTCAGGGAGAACACCTCGTGATAATTTAGTGAGAGATCATCTTATAATGCTACCGTCAATCAAAGCAAGATAAGATGCATAAAAGATAAACATCACATGCAATCAATATAAGAGATATGATATGGCCATCATCATCTTGTGCCTGTGATCTCCATCTCCGAAGCACCGTCATGATCACCATCGTCACCGGCGCGACACCTTGATCTCCATCGTAGCATCGTTGTCGTCTCGCGAATCTTATGCTTCCACGACTATCGCTACCGCTTAGTGATAAAGTAAAGCATTACATCGCGATTGCATTGCATACAATAAAGCGACAACCATATGGCTCCTGCCAGTTGCCGATAATTCGGTTACAAAACATGATCATCTCATACAATAAAATTTAGCATCATGCCTTGGCCATATCACATCACAACATGCCCTGCAAAAACAAGTTAGACGTCCTCTACTTTGTTGTTGCAAGTTTTACGTGGCTGCTACGGGCTTAGGCAAGAACCAATCTCACCTATGCATCAAAACCACAACGATAGTTTGTCAATTTGACTCCGTTTTAACCTTCGCAAGGACCGGGCGTAGCCACACTCGGTTCAACTAAAGTTGGAGAAACTGTCACCCGCAAGCCACCTGTGTGCAAAGCACGTCGGGAGAACCAGTCTCGCGTAAGCGTACGCGTAATGTCGGTCCGGGCCGCTTCATCCAACAATACCGCCGAACCAAAGTATGACATGCTGGTAGGCAGTATGACTTATATCGCCCACAACTCACTTGTGTTCTACTCGTGCATATAACATCAAACCATAAAACCTAGGCTCGGATGCCACTGTTGGGAAACGTAGTAATTTCAAAAAAATTCCTACACACACGCAAGATCATGGTGATGCATAACAAAGAGAGGGGAGAGCGTTGTCTACGTACCCTCGTAGACCGTTCGCGGAAGCGTTATATCAACGCGGTTGATGTAGTCGTACGTCTTCAGGTCCGACCGATCCAAGTACCGAAAGCACGGCACCTCCGAGTTCTGCACACGTTCGGCTCGGTGACGTCCTCGCCTTCTCGATCCAGCAAGAGGGGCGAAGTAGTAGATGAGTTCCGGCAGCACGACGGCGTGGTGATGGTGTTGGTGAAGAACAATCTCCGCAGGGCTTCGCCTAAGCACTACGAAAACTAAGATAGAGGATAAACTAGAGGAGACGGGGTTGCCGGCACACGGCTTGGTGTTTCTTGATGTGTCTTTGGTGCTAGCCCTGCCCCTCTATTTATATGTTGAGCCCTGGGGTCGAAACTTGGAGTAAAAGCCTCCACAAAGTCGGTTTCACCCGAAAGGCAAGAGTCCTTCTCGGACTCCAGGGCCAGATGCCAGGGTTCCCGGCGTCTGGACCCAGACGCCAGGGACCCTGGCGTCTGGCCCCTGGACTCCGCAAAACTTCCTTTTGCGCTTTCCAAAAACCTTGTGGGCTTTCCCCTTTGGCCCAAATAAAGTGTTCTCGTACCCAAACATTTCGGGAAACATCCGGAACCCCTTTCGGTGATTTCCGGAACCCTTCCGGTGACCAAACACTATTATCACATATATCAAACTTTATCTCCGGACCATTCCGGAGTTCCTTGTCATGTCCGTGATCTCATCCCGGACTCCGAACAACATTCGGTCACCAACATACATAACTCACATAGTACTATATCGTCAACGAACGTTAAGCGTGCGGACCCTACGGGTTCGAGAACTATGTAGACATGACTGAGACAAATCTTCGGTCAATAACCAACAGTGGGACCTGGATGCCCATATTGGCTCCTACATATTCTACGAAGATCTTTATCGGTCAGACCACATAACAACATACGTTGTTCCCTTTGTCATCGGTATGTTACTTGCCCGAGATTCGATCGTCGGTATCCAATATCCAGTTCAATCTCGTTACCGGCAAGTCTCTTTACTCGTTCCGTAATACATCATCCCGCAACTAACTCATTAGTTGCAATGCTTGCAAGGCTTATGTGATGTGCATTACCGAGAGGGCCCAGAGATACCTCTCCGACAATCGGAGTGACAAATCCTATTCTCGAAATACGCCAACCCAACATCTACCATTGGAGACACCTGTAGAGCTCCTTTATAATCACCCAGTTACGTTGTGATGTTTGGTAGCACACAAAGTGTTCCTCCGGCAAACGGGAGTTGCATAATCGCATAGTCATAGGGACATGTATAAGTCATGAAGAAAGCAATAGCAACATACTAAACGATCGGGTGCTAAGCTAATGGAATGGGTCATGTCAATCAGATCATTCACCTAATGATGTGATCCCATTAATCAAATAACAACTCTTTGTCCATGGTTAGGAAACATAACCATCTTTGATTAACGAGCTAGTCAAGTAGAGGCATACTAGTGACACTCTGTTTGTCTATGTATTCACACATGTATTATGTTTTCGGTTAATACAATTCAAGCATGAATAATAAACATTTATCATGAAATAAGGAAATAAATAATAACTTTATTATTGCCTCAGGGCATATTTCCTTCAGTCTTGCAGAGCCAATCATCTGCTACTATCGGCGTGGTGCTACTGGAAAACACCGGCGGATTCAGCCTAAGAAAACGGGCTAAGTGGTCAACAGGTGGTGGTGGTGGTGGTGGTGGGTTGTTGTTGTTGTAGTCTTCCGGGATAATCTCCTGGGGTTCTTCGTCTTCATCTACTGGCGTAGGGCCTCCCATAAATATTCCAATCTTCTTGATTAGGTCGTCATTCTTCTCCACCAATACTTAAATTTCTTCTTCATAATCTTCATGTGTAGCCTTGAGTTCTTCCTCCAGTTCCTTGATTCTTGTCTTAGCCTTCTTCAGATCTATCATGTCGGCACACATCTGGTTCTTCTGTCGTCAAATGTGCTGATTTAACTCCTGCATAAAAGTTGCGATTGATCTATCCTTCCTGGTGCTGATCATCTCCCAGTGCTCATCTCGGCGCCCACAAATCTGGTAGATAGTATCCTTGAGATCCTTGCGGTAGACTTCTCCAATGCGTCCCATGGCGATGTGAGTTGCCATGCTCTTTCCTAGACTCCAAGTTGGTGCATCAAAAGAAAACTCTATGGGCTCAGTGACTGGCATGAACGTCCTTCCTGGAACTTGAACTTGAATCATCCAGCGCTCTTCTTCAGGTAAAGTGGCGTTGTAGGTTCCTGTGAAGCTTGGTACTCCTATATTCAGGTATCTAGTGACTTCCTTCAAGTGTCGTCCAACGGGTGTATTTTCATCCGGTTGTGTGAACTTGTTCCTTGCATCCGCCATCCTAAAGAGTAGGAAGGATGAGAGGTCAGAAGAGAAGAGAGTGAATAGTGATCTAGGTCTCTAGCTTAGTGGTCGTGTCCTACAGTCAACGTGTGCTCTGATACCATCTCTATAGCGACCAGACCTCAAACAGTCTGATCTCTGTGCTCCGGTGGCATCCCTAGATCAGTAATGCTGACACCACACAGTACTCAGAGGATTTATAGCAGAGTAGCAGTCACACACTTATTACATCGAGTGTCTCATAAGAGAACTTATTACAATAAATATGGCTTAAGGCCATCTAATAATGATAACAGCGGAAGGCTTGGAAGATAAGTGAGTCCATCAACTCCAACGGCATCACTGAGTATAGAACCACGACCTAAAACTCCTTAATCGTCGTCTAAAAAGTCTGCAACATTAACGTTGCAGCCCGAAACGGGTCAGCACATGGAATATGCTGGAAAGGTAACACATAGAGAATAATGGAATGAAACAGCTATACTATATGCATATTTGGCTGGTGGAAAGCTCTATGGTTACTGTTTTGCGTAAAGCCAATTTTTCCCTACTTCAAAGGAATAAAATTTTAATTACTATCATGGTGGTTGTTAAACATTGAGAATGGTTGACAGCATTCTCAATCCCAATTAAGCATCATCTTTAACATAACCCAACAAAATTAATTTAGAGTAACATGTTGAGATTCACATGAAAATCCAAGTACTAGATACTCAAGATATCCATAACCGGGGACACGGCTAACCATGATTAGTTTATTACACTCTGCAGAGGTTGCGCACTTTTCCCCACAAGACTCGATCGCCTCCGTTTGGTTTCTCGCACTACATGGTGTTTGAGAAGACGGATGACCGAGACATAGTCTTTCAGAAGCGCTAGCACCTTACGATCGGGTAGACCGTACCACCTACATCCCCTACATCTGCTAGTCTACCACTGTAAGAGTTCGCACAACTTAGTCAACTACGCTAGAGCCCATAATAGCTTGTGGTTGCACACGGAAGTTTCTAGTATGAATAGTCTCATGATCCCTTTGAGCCTGGGTGGCGGTCCAAAAGAAAAACAGGCAAGTCCTGAAATATCCAGGTGCCTCAATCCACCCAGATGTGTGTTTAAGTTGCCACCTTAGATAAACCATTAATTAACAATCTCACATCTGTCATGGATATCACTCTCCCAATCCACGTCTACTAGCATAGCATGGCATAATAAGCAAACGTAGAAGTAACTCCCAAAGGTTTGATAATAACAGGTAATAGGTACTACCTCATCTACTTCAAATCCCACAATTTAATTAGATCCTAATCATGCAATGTGTGAGTATTGATCTAATGCATAAAAACTGGGTAGTAGAAAAGGTATGATCAAAGTGTTACTTGCCTTGCTGATGATCCGCGAAACCTAACGATTCGAAGTAACAAGCGGCGCAATCCGGGTACTCTATCACAGACAAACAAACAAGCATACAATAAGTACTCATCTAATGCACAGGTAAAACTCAAATAAGAGATTTAACCAGAAGGTTCAACTTAAGAACTCTGGTTGGCAAAAAGAATCAAATTGAACGAAGCAACGAAAGTCAAACGGCGAAAGAAAACACTTAGTTCTAGTAATCTGGATCTACAGCAAATTTTACAGTAGCAAAATCTTGTTTAAGTTGGTTAAACGGATAGAGGGTTTCGAGACGAATCCCTAGGCGCTTGAATGACCTGATTCCGATAAACGAGCGAAAAGTTATACTAAAACAAAAATCGGATCAGGAATCGCGATCAGAAAAATCGCGGATTTAATCCGAGAAAAAGAAAAACGACGAAAGCCGATTTTATCTTTTTTTCTCTTTTTTCTTTCTTTTTTTGGGCACGGAAAATGAGGCGCGACGAACCTCGGTGGCGGGATCCGGCAGCGGCGGCGGCGGCTAGGGCGGCGGCGGCGGCTGGGCTGGGGGCTGGCTAGGGTTTCCCTCGGGGTGGGCTGCCCCGGCTTATAAAGCCCCCCCTCGGGCCGGAGTCCTAGTCGGACACGGCCCGTAGGTCGGTTCGTTTTTTTTAATTATTCCGCTCAGAAGAAAAATAAAAATAAATACTAAACGGACTCCAAAAATTCCGAAATAAATTTTCACGGGCTTCTAAAATCAAGCCGCACAAGGTGAACATTTATTTGGGCCCTAAATGCAATTTTGAAAAACGCACTTTTTCCTAAATTCAAATAAAACACCGAAAAACTCCGAAATAAAATCTTATTTGATTTTATTATTAAATCCTCAATATTTCTTTATTTTGGGAAAGTCATTTTATTCCCTCTCTCATATTTTTGTAATAGAAATAATTGACAATAAAATAAATAAAATCAAATGATCCTATTCTCAAAATTTGAGAAAACTCAAATATGAAAATAACGAAATCGCCAACTCTCTCCGTGGGTCATTGAGTTGCGTAGAATTTCTAGGATCAACCAAAATGCAAAAATAAAATATGATATGCATGATGCTCTAATGTATAACATTCCAAATTGAAAATTTGGGATGTTACATTGAAAGAGAGAGAAGAAGCCATCTAGCTAATAACTATGGACCCGAAGGTTTGTGATAAACTACTCACACATCATCGGAGAGGCTATGGTGTTGATGTAGAAGCCCTCCGTGATCGATTCCCCCTCCGGCGGAGCTCCAAAAAAGGCCCCAAGATGGGATCTCTTGGGTACAGAAGGTTGCGGCGATGGAAATAGGGTTTTGTGGTGCTCCTGGATGTTTTTGGGGTATATGGATATATATATAGGAGGAAGAAGTAGGTCGGTAGAGCTGCGATGGGCCCACGAGGGTGGGGGCGTTCCCGGGGGGCAGGCGCGCCTCCCTACCTCATGGCCGCCTCGTTTCTTTCTTGACGTCTACTCCAAGTCCCCTGGATCACGTTTGTTCCAAAAATAACTCTCCCGAAGGTTTCATTACGTTTGGATTCCGTTTGATATTCCTTTTCTGCGAAACACCGAAATAGGCAAAAAAAACAGCAATTTGCACTGGGCCTTGGGTTAGTAGGTTAGTCCCAAAAATAATATAAAAGTCTATAATAAATCCCATTAAACATCCAAAATAGATAATATAATAGCATGGAATAATAAAAAATTATAGATACGTTGGAGACATATCACATCTTATTTTGCTTAGTTCAGCGGTAGCATTATAAGATGATCTCTCACTAAATTTCAAGGTATAAGTGTTCTCCCTGAGTATGCACCGTTGCTACAGTTCGTCGTGCCGAGACACCACATGATGATCAGGTGTGATAAGCTCTACGTTCACATACAATGTATGCAAGCCAGTTTTGCACATGCGGAATACTCGGGTTAAACTTGACGAGCCTAGCATATACAGATATGGCCTCGGAACACTGAGACCAAAAGGTCAAGCGTGAATCATATAGTAGATATGATCAACATAGTGATGTTCACCATTGAAAATTACTCCATCTCATGTGATGATCGGACATGGTTTAGTTGATATGGATCACGTGATCACTTAGATGATTAGAGGGATGTCTATCTAAGTGGGAGTTCTTAAGTAATATGATTAATTGAACTTTAATTTATCATGAACTTGGTACCTTATAGTATTTTGCATGTCTATGTTGTTGTAGATAGATGGCCCGTGCTATTGTTTCGTTGAATTTTAATACGTTCCTAGAGAAAGCTAAGTTGAAAGATGATGGTAGCAATTACACGGACTGGGTCCGTAACTTGAGGATTATCCTAATTGTTACACAGAAGAATTACGTCCTGGAAGCACCTCTAGGTGAGAAACCCGCTGCAGGAGCAACACCATATGTTATGAACGTCTGGCAGAGCAAAGCTGATGACTACTTGATAGTTCAGTGTGCCATGCTTTACGGCTTAGAACTGGGACTTCAACGACGTTTTGAACGTCATGGAGCATATGAGATGTTCCAGGAGTTGAAGTTAATATTTCAAGAAAAGGCCCGAATTGAGAGATATGAAGTTTCCAATAACTTCTACAGCTGCAAAATGGAGGAGAATAGTTATGTCAGTGAACATATACTCAGAATGTCTGGGTACCACAACCACTTGACTCAGCTGGGAGTTAATCTTCCTGATGATAGTGCCATTGACAGAGTTCTTCAATCACTGCCACCAAGCTACAAGAGCTTCGTGATGAACTATAATATGAAAGGGATGGATAAGACAATTCCTGAGCTCTTCGCAATGCTAAAGGCTGTAGAGGTAAAAATCAAGAAGGAGCATAAAGTGTTGATGGTCAACAAGACCACCAATTTCAAGAAAAAGGGTAAAGGGAAGAAGGGGAACTTCAAGAAGAATGGCAAGAAAGTTGCTGCTCAAGTGAAGAAGCCCAAGTCGGGACCTAAGCCTGAGACTAAGTGCTTCTACTGCAAAGGGACTGGTCACTGGAAGCGTAACTGCATCAAGTATTTGGCGGAGAAGAAGGATGGCAAAGTGAAAGGTATATTTGATATACATGTTATTGATGTGTACCTTACTAATGTTCGCAGTAGCGCCTGGGTATTTGATACTAGTTCTGTTGCTAATATTTGCCTCAAAACAGGGGCTACAGATTAAGCAAAGATTGGCTAAGGATGAGGTGACGATGCGCGTGGGAAATGGTTCCAAAGTTGATGTGATCGCCATCAGCACGCTACCTCTACATCTACCTTCGGGGTTAGTTTTAGACCTAAATAATTGTTATTTGGTGCCAGCATTGAGCATGAACATTATATCTGGATCTTGCTTGATGCGAGATGGTTATTCATTTAAATCAGAGAATAATGGTTGTTCTATTTATATGAGTAATATCTTTTATGGTCATGCACCCTTGATGAGTGGTCTATTTTTACTAAATCTTGATAGTAGTGATACACATATTCATAGTATTGAAGCCAAAAGATATAAGTTTAATAATGATAGTGCAACTTATTTGTGGCACTACCGTTTAGGTCATATCAGTGTAAAGCGCATGAAGAAACTCCATGTTGATGGACTTTTGGAATCACTTGATTATGAATCACTTGATGCTTGCGAACCATGCCTCATGGGCAAGATGACTAAGAATCCGTTCTCCAGAACAATGGAACGAACAACAGACATATCGGAAATAATACATACCAATGTATGCGGTTCGATGAGTGTTGATGCTCGTGGCGGGTATCATTATTTTCTTACCTTCGCAGATGATTTGAGAAGATATGGGTATATCTACTTGATGAAACATAAGTCTGAAACATTTGAAAAGTTCAAAGAATTTCAGAGTGAAGTGGAAAATCATCGTAACAAGAAAATTAAGTTTCTACGATATGATCGTGGAGGTGGATATTTGAGTTAGGAGTTTGGTCTTGATTTGAAACAATGCAGAATAGTTTCGCAACTCACGCCACCTGGAACACCACAGCGTAATGGTGTGTCTGAACGTCGTAACTGCACTTTATCAGATACGGTGTGATCTATGATGTCTCTTACTGATTTACCGCAATCGTTTTGTGGTTATGCTTTTGAGATGACTGCATTCACGTTAAATAGGGCACCATCGAAATCCGTTGAGACAACACCTTATGAACTGTGGTTTGGCAAGAAACCCAAGTTGTCATTTCTTAAAGTTTGGGGCTGCGATGCTTATGTGAAAAAGCTTCAACCTGATAAGCTCGAACTCAAATCGTAGAAACGTGTATTCATAGGATACCCAAAGGAGACTGTTGGGTACACCTTCTATCACAGATCCGAAGGCAAGATATTCGTTGCTAAGAATGGATCCTTTCCAGAGAAGGAGTTTCTCTCGAAAGAAGTGAGTGGGAGGAAAGTAGAACTTGATGAGGTAACTGTACCTGCTCCGTTATTGGAAAGTAGTTCATCACAAAAATCAGTTCCAGTGATTCCTACACCAGTAAGTGAGGAAGCTGATGATGGTGATCATGAAACTTCTGATCAAGTTAATACCGAACCTCGTAGGTCAACCAGAGTGAGATCTGCACCAGAGTGGTACGGTAATCCTGTTCTGGAGGTCATGTTACTTGACCATGACGAACCTACGAACTATGAGGAAGCGATGATGAGCCCAGATTCCGCAAAATGTCTTGAGCCATGAAATCTGAGATGGGATCCATGTATGAGAACAAAGTGTGGACTTTGGTTGACTTGCCCGATGATCGGCAAGCCATAGAGAATAAATGGATCTTCAAGAAGAAGACTGATGCTGATGGTAATGTTACTGTCTACAAAGCTCGACTTGTTGCGAATTTTTTTTTGACAAGTTCAAGGAGTTGACTACGGTGAGACCTTCTCACCCGTAGCAATGCTTAAGTCTGTCTGAATCATGTTAGCGATTGCCGCATTTTATGATTATGAAATTTGACAAATGGATGTCAAAATTGCATTCCTTAGTGGATATCTTAAAGAAGAGTTGTATATGATGCAACCAGAAGGTTTTGTCGATACAAAAGGTGTTAACAAAGTGCAAGCTCCAGCGATCCATTTATGGACTAGTGCAAGCATCTCGGAGTTGGAATATACGCTTTGATAGTGTGATCAAAGCATATGGTTTTATACAGACTTTTGGAGAAGCATGTATTTACAAGAAAGTGAGTGGGAGCTCTGTAGCATTTCTGATATTATATGTGGATGACATATTACTGATCGAAAATGATACTGAATTTCTGAATAGCATAAAAGGATACTTGAATAAGAATTTTTCAATGAAAGACCTCGGTGAAGCTGCTTATATATTGGGCATCAAGATCTATAGAGATAGATCAAGACACTTAATTGGACTTTCACAAAGCACATACCTTGATAAAGTTTTGAAGAAGTTCAAAATGGATCAAGCAAAGAAAGGGTTCTTGCCTGTGTTACAAGGTGTTAAGTTGAGTCAGAGTCAATGCCCGATCACTGTAGAGGATAGAGAGAAAATGAAAGTCATGCCCTATGCTTCAGCCATAGGTTCTATCATGTATGCAATGCTGTGTACCAGACCTGATGTGTGCCTTGCTATTAGTTTAGCAGGGAGGTACCAAAGTAATACAGGAGTGGATCACTGGACAGCGGTCAAGAACATCCAGAAATGCCTGAAAAGGACTCAGGATATGTTTCTCATTTATGGAGGTGACAAAGAGCTCGACGTAAATGGTTATGCCGATGCAAGCTTTGACACTGATCCGGATGACTCTAAGTCACAAACCGGATATGTATTTTTATTGAATGGTGGAGTTGTCAGCTGGTGCAGTTCCAAGCAGAGCGTCATGGCGGGATCTACATGTGAAGTGGAGTACATAGCTGCTTCGGAAGCAGAAATGAAGGAGTCTGGATGAAGGAGTTCATATCCGATCTAGGTGTCATACCATCGGGTCCAATGAAAATCTTTTGTGACAACACCGGTGCAATTGCCTTGGTAAAGGAATCCAGATTTCACAAGAGAACCAAGCACATCAAAAGACGCTTCAATTCCATCCACGATCAAGTCAAGGAGGGAGACATAGAGATTTGCAAGATTCATACAAATCTGAATGTTGCAGACCCGTTGACTAAGCCTCTCTCACGAGCAAAACATGATCGGCACCAAGACTCCATGGGTGTTAGAATCATTACAATGTAATCTAGATTATTAACTCTAGTGCAAGTGGGAGACTGAAGAAAATATGCCCTAGAGGCAATAATAAAGTTTTTATTTATATTTCCTTATAGCATGATAAATGTTTATTATTCATGCTATAATTGTATTAACCGGAAACTTAGTACATGTGTGAAAACATAGAGAAACAGAGTGTCACTAGTATGCCTCTACTTGACTAGCACGTTAATCAAAGATGGTTAAGTTTCCTAGCCATGGACAAGGAGTTGTCATTTGATGAACGGGATCGCATCACTAGAGAATGATGTGATTGACTTGACCCATCCGTTAGCTTAGCACTTTGATCGTTTAGTTTACTGCTATTGCTTTCTCCATAACTTATACATGTTCCTATGACTATGAGATCATGCAACTCCCGAATATCGGAGGAACACTTAGTGTGCTATCAAACGTCACAACGTAACCGGGTGGATATAAAGTTGATCTACAGGTGTCTCCAATGGTGTTTGTTGAGTTGGCATAGATTGAGATTAGGATTTGTCACTCTGTGTATCGGAGAGGTATCTCTGGGCCTCTCGGTAATGCACATCACTATAAGCCTTGCAAGCAATGTGACTAATGAGTTAGTTACGGGATGTTGCATTACGGAACGAGTAAAGAGACTTGCTGGTAATGAGATTGAACTAGGTATTGAGATACCGACGATCAAATCTCGAACAAGTAACATACCGATGACAAAGGGAACAACGTATGTTGTCATGCGGTTTGACCGATAAAGATCTTTGTAGAATATGTAGGAATCAATATGAGCATCTAGGTTCCGCTATTGGTTATTGACCGGAGATGAGTCTCGATCATGTCTACATAGTTATAGAACCCGTAGGGTCCGCACGCTTAATGTTCGGTGACGATCGGTATTATGAGTTTATGTGTTTTGATGTACTGAAGGTTGTTCATAGTCCCGGATGAGATCATGGACATGACGAGGAGTCTCGAAATGGTCGATACATAAACATCGATATATTGGAAGGCTATGTTTGGACATCAGAATGGTTCCGCGTGAGTTCGGGCATTTACCGGAGTACTGAGGGTTGCGGGAAACCCCCAGGGAGTGTATGGGCCTTAATAGGCCTTAGTGGGAAGAGAGGAGGAGGAGGCCAAGGTGGGGCCCCCCAAGCCCAATCAAAATTGGGGTGGGGGCCGGCCCCCCTTTCCTTCTCCCTCTCTCCCTTCCTTCTCTCCTACTCCAACAAGGGAAAGGGGGACTGTAAAAAAGGGAATAGGACTCCCCCCTTGGGCGCGCCATAGATGGCCGACCCTCCCCCTCCTCCACTCCTTTATATACGGGGGAGGGGGCACTGATGAAGCTATGTACCTAGGGTAGGGTCATAGGCCTGACCTAGACTACCTCCCCAAGGACATCACCCTAAAGCCAGCAGCATTCAAAGGGTACCATCATCCACTCGACCAGAGACATTCCACTCAGAAGAATCAATGTCACTCGACCGTCACAGAAGTCACTCGACAAACAGAAGATCTGAAGCCACTCTACATAGCAACGATCAGGCATTTACTCATAGCCTTAACTACCATTTATAACACTTTAATACGGACGTTACCTGTAACGCTCCACCTTTATGTACATTGAACCCCGCATAACGGAGGGGAGCTGGGGTCCTGGTGCACTCTATATAAGCCACCCCCTCCTCCAAGACGGAGGTTCACATCTTTTGTAAACACACACACACATATAATCCAGTCGACCGCCCTAGGGCATCGAGATGTAGGGCTATTACTTCCTCCGAGAAGGGCCTAAACTCGTAAACTCGTGTGTACAACTACTCCATATCTAGGATCTTGCCTCTTCATACCTACCCCGAATTCTACTGTCAGTCTTAGAACCACGACAGTTGGCGCCCACCATGGGGCAGGTGTCTTAGTAGTTTGTTGGAGAGGTTGCGATTTTTCCGATTCCCGTCATCATAGTTTCCGGCGGAGGATTGGCTGAAGGCCACGAGATCCGTCTCGGCGCGCTTATCTTCATCGCCGACGACTCTGCTTGGCTCCACGAGGCTCCACTCGACGTCGAGGCGCTCCTCGTCCGTGGGGCAACGCACTTCCGCGCATGCGTCCGCGACGTCCTTCTTTGGCAGCCGTCGACTTAGTATCAGTCGGCTCCTATAGCAACCTCGCTTTCCGTTGTTCGCTGGCGCCAGCGATCCGGTCGATCATGGCTTCAGTGGTGGGTGAGGCATGCGGTGGCCTGCCAATCGGCCACCCCACAAATCACGGCGATCAAGCCTGATGAAACTCTCTATGGCCTGTTTGATCTGTTGACTGGCTCCGTCGAGACTGCATCCGAGTGCGACAGCAGCGACCCCGCGGCGGAAGTTTTGATGGTCAATGGACCACGTAGTCCTCCTGGCTTTACCCGTGAAGACGGTGGTGATGGCGTCGGCGACCCATCAAATGCCCACGAGGAGTACCACCCCGAACCCCTCGCTTCGCAGCGGAGGGAAGAGCTTCGCCGCCATAACATGGATGCACTTCACACTCCTATCATTGGAGAAACCCCCGAGGCCCAGGCCTTGGAGGAGGCACGCCTGGCCAACTTGGCTGAGCGCACTCGACTGGAGAACCTCCAGCGCGCACTCGATGAGCATGCTCGGCAGCGAATTCCTGAATCCAGTCGACGACAACTTTTTCTACCTCCGACTCAGGTATACCGAACTCCGATCCAGAATCTCATAGCTGCAGCTCAAATAGCATAGTCAATTCAACCTTCCCAGCCAAAAGCTGGCCGAGGTTTGATGCAGATCCGGGCTTTGCTCCGAGCAGCGGGAGAGCAGAATACAGTGGTATCTCAGTCGCGGAATAGGATTCCTAGCAGATCTGTGGTGGCAGATACTGTCCAATCTGCTCACAGCCCAAGATCGCCTCCGTGGCGTGAGGAACATGGGCACCGGTAAGATCAGTACAGGAACCGTGAGCAGTATGATCATCGACTCGACCACGATGACCGCCGTCAAGTTCCCACGCCTCCTCCAAGGAGTGGGTCATACGTGCCTCGGCGGCAAGATGACAGGCGCCCCCACAACGACGAATGAAGAATTCTAGTCGACCCTAGAGAGCCAGGCTTTGATGCAAGATCTATCCTCGTTCAAGGTCTGGTTGATAGGAACGGGGCTCACAGAGAAGGCCACGATAGAGATCATCCGACTGGAAGCAGGGTGCACGTTTCAGGACCCGAGTGTTTCAGCAGAGCCATCAGAGAAGCAGTGATTCCTCCCAACTTCAGGTTGGCGACTGGAGTCAGCAAGTTCACCGGCGAGTCCAAGCCAGAGACTTGGCTTGAGGACTACCGAGTGGCTGTGCAGATTGGTGGCGGCAATGATGATGTGGCTATGAAGCACCTCCCCTTGATGTTGGAGGCTTCAGCCAGAGCATGGTTGAATCAGTTGGCTCCTGGAAGTATATATAGTTGGGAGGAACTTGCTGGAGTGTTTGTTAGGACCTTTGAAGGCACTTGCAAAAGGCCGGCAGGGTTGACAAAATTGCAGTGTTGTGTCCAGAAACCGAATGAAACCTTGAGGGATTATATCCAGAGAAGGATCACGTTGCACCATACAATGGAGAATGTGTCAGATCACCAAGCAATTTGTGCCTTCAAGGAAGGCGTTAAGTATCGGGAGTTGAATCTGAAATTCGGTCGAACAGGAGATATGACTCTGACTGGGATGATGGAGATTGCCACCAAATATGCCAATGGTGAAGAGAAAGACCGACTCCGGAGTGGCAAGCACAAAACAGTCGCCCAAGAAGCCGGAGGAGGGAATTCCAGCCGGAAACAGAAGCGAAAGGCTGAACCAGCTGCTCCTGGTGAAGCTTTAGCTGTTGCCCAAGGAAAGTTCAAAGGAAAGCCCAAGGGGCCCTAGACTCCCAAAAGAGTTAAGGATAAAGATGGGAATGATGTGTTGGATTTACCATACCATATTCATACCAAAAAAGATGAAGAGGGGAACATCATTTACCCTAAACACACCACTCGACAGTGTTGTTTCCTTATCCAGCAGTTCCAAGAGAAACAACCCAAGGAGAAGGAAAAGGAGTCGGACGAAGGTGGGGATAGGGAAGAAGAAGATGATGGTTTTCCCAATGTCAATTCCACACTGATGATTTTTGCTGATGTTGAAAGCAAAAGTCGGTTGGAAGTTATTAATAGGGAAGTAAACATGGTTGCTCCTGCAACTCCCAGTTATCTGAAGTGGTCTCAGACTGCCATCACATTCGACCAGTCAGACCATCCAGCTCATATAGCCACCCCTGGTAGGCAAGCACTGGTGGTCGACCCAGTAGTTGAAGGCACTCGACTGACGAAAGTGCTGATGGATGGTGGCATTGGCCTGAATATCCTTTACGCTGAAACCTTGAAGGGAATGGGCATTCCGATGTCCAAGCTTAGTGAAAGCAACATGATTTTCCATGGCATTATTCCTGGCAAGAAAGCTCAGTCACTCGGCCAGATCGCCCTTGATGTGGTTTTCGGTGATTCCAAGAATTACCGTAAGGAAAAGTTGACATTTGAGGTAGTGGATTTCAAGGGTGCTTACCATGCTATTCTGGGTAGGCCCCCTTATGCACATTTTATGGCTCGACCATGTTACGTGTATCTCAAATTGAAGATGCCTGGTCCTAAAGGAGTAATCACTATCACTGGCAATCGGCAGAAGGCGGAAGAGTGCTTCCAAAAGGGCTCAAAAATTGCCGATGCACAGATGGCAGTAGTAGAACTACAAGAGTATCAAAAGAATGCAGATCTGAGTGATTTGCTGCGAGCCAAGAAGCCTACCACAGATTCTGCATTTCAGTCGTCCGGTGAAACGAAGCCAATTCATATTCACCCGACTGACCCCAATGTTGCTCCGACCCATATCTCAACAACACTCAACAACAAATAGGAAGAAGCGCTCATCCAGTTCCTCCGTGAGAACTAGGACATCTTTGCATGGAAACCTTCTGACATGCCGGGTGTACCCAGGGGACTGGCTGAGCATCGTTTGCGAGTCGACCCAAAAGTAAAACCAGTCAAGGAACATCTCCGACGGTCCACCGTCCAGAAGAGAAAAGCAATCGGCGAGGAAGTGGCTCGGCTCCTAGCAGCTAAGTTCATCTGTGAAATCTACCACTCCGAGTGGCCCGCCAATGTTGTCATGGTCCCCAAGAAGGATGACTCACTTCGCATGTGCATTGACTTCAAGCATATCAATCGGGCCTGCCCGAAAGATCATTTTCCTCTCCCCCGCATCGACCAAATCGTCGACTCAACTGCGGGGTGTGAGCGTTTGTCTTTTTGGACGCCTATTCCGGGTACCATCAGATCCGACCGTATGGTCCCGATGAGATAAAAACGGCTTTCATCACTCCATTCGGATGCTTTTGTTATGTCACTATGCCATTCGGCTTGAAGAACGCCGGAGCCACATTCATGAGGATGATCCAGAAGTGTCTGCTCACTCAAATCAGTCGGAATGTGGAAGCATACATGGATGACATTGTGGTCAAGTCACATAAAGGTTCCGACCTGTTGGCTGACCTTGCTGAAACCTTTGCCAATCTCAGAAGATATGATATCAAGCTTAATTCATCAAAATGCACATTCGGAGTTCCTGGCGGAAAGTTACTCGGTTTCCTCGTTTCCGAACGAGGGATCAACGCTAACCCAGAGAAAGTTGGTGCTATACTTCGAATGAAATGCCCTGTGCATGTGCACGATGTCCAGAAGCTTACTGGTTGTTTGGCCGCCTTGAGTCGATTCATTTCTCGCCTCGGTGAAAAGGCATTGCCTCTTTACCGAATGATGAGGAAGTCTGATAAGTTCGAGTGGACTCCTGAAGCTGACGCAGCGTTTGTAGAGCTCAAAGCACTACTTTCCACCCAGCCGGTGCTTGTTGTGCCAATCAACAAAGAGCCTTTATTGCTTTATATTGCAGCCACTGGACAAGTTGTCAGTACAGTACTCACGATCGAGCGGGAGGAAGAAGGAAAAGCCTATAAAGTTCAGCGCTCGGTATATTATGTTTCTGAAGTTCTGACTCCGTCGAAGCAAAGATATCCACATTATCAGAAGCTTGTTTATGGGATTTACATGACCACAAAGAAAGTTGCACACTACTTCTCTGATCATTCCATTACAGTCGTTAGCGACGCTCCATTATCATAGGTTCTGAACAACAGAGACGCAACTAGTCGAGTGGCAAAATGGGCGATTGAACTTCTTCCCCTGGACATCAAATTTGAGGCAAAGAAGGCCATCAAGTCCCAAGCAATAGCTAATTTCCTCGCCGAGTGGATCGAACAACAACTTCCGGCCCAAATCCACTCGGAGCATTGGACCATGTTCTTCAATGGGTCCAAAATGCTGAATGGGTCCAAACTCAGCTATGTTCTCCAGATTCACTTTGACTCCTCCAACAATGAAGCCGAATATGAGGCACTTCTGTACGGGTTGCGTATGGCCATTTCACTCGGCGTCCGTCGCCTCATGGTCTATGGCGACTCAGATTTGGTGGTGAATCAAGTAATGATGGAGTGGGATGTCAGAAGCCCAGCTATGACTGGTTATTGCAATGCAGTGAGAAAGCTAGAAAAGAGATTTGAGGGATTAGAGCTCCATCACATCCCTCGACTGAAAAATCAAGCGGCTGATGATCTGGCAAAGATAGGCTCCAAGAGAGAAGCCATCCCCAGCAATGTGTTCTTGGAGCACATTCATACACCTTCAGTTCAAGAAGATCCCTTCACTGAAGAGCCCCCACAGCGGAAGAGTGCCACCGATCCGACTGAAATCAAGGTTCCAGCCGTAGTCGATTTGATTATGGAGGTTTTGGTCATCACCCCTGATTGGACAGTACCATATATCGCATACATTCTTAGAAGAGAACTCCCAGAAGATGAAGAAGAGGCTCGACAGATCGTCCGTCGATCTAAAGCCTTTACTGTGATAAGAGGACAGTTGTTCAGAGAAAGTGTGACTGGAGTTTGCCAGAAATGCATAACTGATACGTCTCCAACGTATCTATAATTTTTGATTGCTCCATGCTATATTATCTACTGTTTTGGACATTATTGAGCTTTATTATCCACTTTTATATTATTTTTGGGACTAACCTATTAACCGGAGGCCCAGCCCAGAATTGCTGTTTTTTTAACCTATTTCAGAGTTTCACAGAAAAGGAATATCAAATGGAGTCCAAACGGAATGAAACCTTCGGGAACGTGATTTTCGAAACGAACATGATCCAGGAGACTTGGACCCTATGTCAAGAAATAAAGGAGGAAGCCACGAGGTAGGGGGCGTGCCTACCCCCCCCAGGCGCGCCCTCCACCCTCGTGGGCCCCCTGTTGCTCCACCGACGTACCCCTTCCTCCTATATATACCTACGTACCCCCAAACGATCAGATACGGAGCAAAAAACCTAATTCCACCGCCGCAACCTTTTGTATCCATGAGATACCATCTTGGGGCCTATTCCGGAGCTCCGCCGGATGGGGCATCCATCACGGAGGGCTTCTACATCAACACCATAGCCTCTCCGATGAAGTGTGAGTAGTTTACCTCAGACCTTCGGGTCCATAGTTATTAGCTAGATGGCTTCTTCTCTCTTTTTGGATCTCAATACAATGTTCTCCCCCTCTCTTGTGGAGATCTATTCGATGTAATCTTCTTTTTGTGGTGTGTTTGTTGAGACCGATGAATTGTGGGTTTATGATCAAGATTATCTATGAACAATATTTGAATCTTCTCTGAATTCTTTTATGTATGATTGGTTATCTTTGCAAGTCTCTTCGAATTATCAGTTTGGTTTGGCCTACTAGGTTGATCTTTCTTGCGATGGGAGAAGTGCTTAGCATTGGGTTCAATCTTGCGGTGTCCTTTCCCAGTGATAGTAGGGGCAGCAAGGCACGTATTGTATTGTTTGCACCGAGGATAACAAGATATGGTTTTTTTTATCATATTGCATGAATTTATCCCTCTACATCATGTCATCTTGCTTAAGGCATTAATCTATTTTCATGAACTTAATACTCTAGATGCATGCTGGATAGCGGTCGATGAGTGGAGTAATAGTAGTAGATGCAGGCAGGAGTCAGTCTACTTGTCTCAGACGTGGTGCCTATATACATGATCATACCTAGATATTCTCATAACTATGCTCAATTCTGTCAATTGCTCAACAGTAATTCGTTCAGCCACCGTAAAATACTTATGCTCTTGAGAGAAGCCACTAGTGAAACCTATGGCCCCCGGGTCTATCTTCATCATATTAATCTTCCAATACTTAGTTATTTCCTTTGCTTTTTTACTTTGCTTTTATTTTACTTTGCATCTTTATCACAAAAATACCAAAAATATTATCCTATCATATCTATCAGATCTCACTCTCGTAAGTGACCGTGAAGGGATTGACAACCCCTTATCGCGTTGGTTGCGAGGAGTTATTTGTTTTGTGCAGGTACGAGGGACTCGCGCATAGCCTCCTGCTGGATTGATACCTTAGTTCTCAAAAACAGAGGGAAATACTTACGCTACTTTGTTGCATCATCCTTTCCTCTTCAAGGAAATCCAACGCAGTGCTCAAGAGGTAGCAATAACGCCTGAAGAAGGTCGAGTGATCCTCAACGACATCCACTCGGGGACCTGTGGTCATCATGCGTCCTCTCGAACCATTGTGGCCAAATCATACCCGGGATTTTACTGGCCACGGGCAAATGAGATGGCATAATAAATAGTCGACAAATGTGAAGGTTGTCAGTTTTACTCCAAGACATCTCACAAGCCTGCGTCGGCCCTGAAGACCATTCCACTCATCTGGCCCTTTGCTGTTTGGGGATTAGACATGGTTGGACCTCTGAGGACTAGTAGGAGTGGATTCACTCATGTGCTTGTAGCAGTCGACAAGTTCACCAAGTGGACTGAGGCCAAGCCTATCAAGAACCTTGATGTCAGTATTGCTGTCAGCTTCATCATGGAGATAACATTCAGATATGGTGTTCCACACAGCATCATCACTGACAACGGATCAAACTTCAATTCTGATGAGTTCAGAACTTTCTGTGCTTCACAAGGTACTCGAGTTGACTATGCCTCAGTCGCCCATCCCCAGTCGAATGGACAAGCTGAAAGAGCAAATGGATTGATTCTCAAAGGACTGAAACCCCGACTGATGCGTGACCTGAAACACGCAGCATGAGCCTGGTTCGATGAACTTCCATCAGTATTGTGGGGATTGAGGACAACTCCCAATCGGTCGACTGGCAGAACCCCATTTTTCTTGGTTTATGGAGCCGAAGCTGTACTTCCAAGTGACTTGCTCCACAATGCACCTCGAGTCGAGCTTTTCTCACAGGAAGAAGCAGAACAAGCATGAGAAGATGCAGTTGATCTCTTAGAAGAAGAAAGAGAGATGGCCTTGATCCGATCAACCATCTATCAGCAAGACCTGCGTCGATTCCATGCCAGAAACGTGAGGGGTCGAGCATTTCAAGAGGGAGACATGGTTCTCCGAGTGGATTAGCAGAAACCACACAAGCTTGCTCCCTCTTGGGAAGGCCCCTTCGTTGTCACCAGAGTGCTCCACAATGGAGCGTACTGTCGGTGTTCTGGGAACGGGGGTCCCCAGACTTGCCTGCATGCGGCCCGCGGCGTGGCTCAAAGGGGGCCCCAGCACGGCCCACCTTCATCAACATAGACTCAAGACCCTCGCGAGGGGCCAAGCCTCGTGGGGCGGACGACACGGAGCTTCCTCAGGCACGGCCTCATCAGGCTGCCTCGTGAGGAGGCGAAGAGATCAAGGCGGGGTACCTCACGAGGTGCCCGTGACGCAAGCCATGACGACCAAGGGCGCCAGGCGGGCACCAGCCCGCGCAGTGTCCTCCTTTCCCCTTTGGTGCAAAGGGGGCAAGCGCAGCCGCGGAGTACCGAGGCATCAGGCAAAGGTTGCCATTTTGGTGCAACAAGACCAAGACCAGGAGGACTGCAAGACGGAGGTCATCGTGGAGCCCAAGACGGCGTCACCACCAGAGCTTTGTGCAGGCGAAGACTACTTTTGTCAGGATAGCTGGTACTAGCTGTCCCCCTTCAAATTAGCCCGCCATTGTTGGCTCCCTTCCCACTCGATATTTGGGAAGAGGACCAGGGCCTCAATAAATAGGACCAGCCACCCACAGGGAGTGAGAGTTGAGGTTTGGGGGCAAAGGTTCGAGTTCGAGATCGAATCAGAGAAGGAGAGAGAGAGAGAAGGGTGATTGAACTCCTCCTAGCAGTTCATCGCCCCAGCCAAGAACAGACCCTCGTGAGGCTGTTCTTCCTTGTATTGCTCATCATCATCAGCCCAAGAGGCAATCCACCACACCACACACTGGAGTAGGGGATTACACCACAACGGTGGCCCGAACCAGTATAAACACTGTGTCTCTTGTGCTGTTCTTCCCATAGCTTAGATCTTAGCGAGGCGGAGGAGTGCAGGTAGGTAGGAGGCGAAATCTCCGCGCGCACCCCAGTGTTCGAACCTCAAGGGTCTGCCGGAACCCGAAATCCGACATTTGGTGCGCCAGGTAGGGGTGCGCCGGAATTCGTCTTCCACCACCCTGTTCTCCTCCGACCATCGCGCCCATGTCTGACGCTCGTCGGGCCCGCGCCGAGCGCCGGGCCGCTCTCGCTTCCCGCGTCGCCCAGACGGCTCCTGTCGGCGGGCGTCCTCACCGTTCCCTGTCACCTGCCATCAACGCCGCCACCGGCCCGGCGGGGGACGAGCAGCAAGCGTCGTCTCAGCATCCGTCCGTGCGGCAAGACGGCCGCACCGCTACTCCCTCGCTCACCCCAGCTGGTTCTTCGTCCCGCGCGCTCCGCGCACCCATGGAGGCTCGAGCTGCGCTCATCGCGGCAAACGAGCTCCTGCGCTACCGTCCCGTCGACGATGTCTATGAAGAGTGGCTTGACCGCGTCGCCGAGCTCGTCCGTGCCGCAGGGGGCTCTCCTGCGCCGTCTATTCCGCTGCACCGCACCCCGCCCCGCACGGGCGACGAAGCTCCGGCGGCGTCCCGGCCGCCTCCTCCTCAAGAAGGCGCCATGGCTCCAAGGCGCGTGGCCCCTGGGCGGAACCTGCTCCGTCAGGTGCCAGCGCGGCAAGAGCAGAGCTGCCAAGAAGTCCCTTGCCCGCAAGAAGCTGCCCGGGCACTCCCTGCTCCAGCACATCGCAACCATGCTCCTGCTCCCGCACGTCAAGACCCCACGCTGCTCCCAGCTGCAGCGCGTGGGGACATGCAAGACCAAGCTCTCCGTCACCCAAGGCCTCTCGTGGCCACAGCAGGCTGTCGTGCCTTCACCATCGAGCTACGCAGCGTCGCGTGGCCCGGCAAGTTCAAGCCAGACCTGCCTCCTCGTTACGACGGCACGGCTGACCCTGCGGAGTTCCTCCAGCTCTATGAGCTGGGCATCGAAGCTGCCAATGGAGACGAGAAGGTCATGGCGAACTGGTTTCCCATGGCGCTCAAGGACGGGGCCCGCACCTGGCTCCTGAACCTGGCTCCAGGAACGATCTCCTCCTGGGACGAGATGCGCACCCGCTTCATCGCCAACTTCCAAGGTACTCGCAACCGGCCACCCGCCGTGAGTGACATGCGCCGCATCAAGCAACAACCCGGGGAGACCCTGCAGAAGTATATACAGCGCTTCAACAACGCACGCCTCACGATTCCCAAGGTCACCGAGGAGGCCATCATCTCAGCCTTCTCCGACGGCGTGCGCGATGTCAAGATGAAGGAGGAGCTGGCGATGCATGAAGACCTGTGCACTTCCTTGGAGCTGTTCAACTTGGCAACCAAGTGCGCCAGGGCTGAGGAAGGGTGTCTCTCCCTCCTTGAGCTGCCTACCGCAAACCTAGAAGAGAAGAAGCCCAAGGCCAAGGATGTGAAGCGCAAGGGGGCTGCCGTGCTCGCGGCAGAACCAGACACCAAGCGGGGCAGAGATCAGCCCGAACCTTCCAAGGGCAGTCGGTACTGTGTGTACCACGACCTCCACACCCACAACACCAACGAATGTCAAGAGCTCCGAGCCGTGCGAGAAGGAAGGATCGGCCGTCGCCCCGATCATGGTGACCGGGGCTACGATCGAGGAGGAGGAAGGAACGCAGGACGCTGGGAAGACCGAGGCCCGCACCAAGGGTGGCGCGATCAACCTCGCGAGGATCGCTGGCAAGACCCGCCTCGCGAGGGAGACTGGAGGGATCAGCCTCGCGAGGATCGACCGCAAGGCAACGCATGCCTCCCTCCGCTGCCGCCGCAGCCAAGGAGAAACGAGGACCGCCATCAGGACGAGGGGGCTGGGGGCTTCCAGGAGCCGCGCGCGATCGCCTGCATCCTGCGCGGGGCTCAAGCCCCAGCCTCTCAACGCATCTTCAAGCAGTTTGCCTGCGAAGTGAACGCAGTCCTCCCCAAGCTCGAAGTCATGCGACCTCTCAGGTGGTCGGCGTGCGCCATCACGTTCAGCTCAGCAGCAGCACGATCCAGAACGGCAGGAGGAGTCGAAGAGACAGCAGTCGGTGGAGTATAAGGAGAAGGCGGCAGCGCGGCCACAGCATCCTGAGGCGGAGTCTGCTGCGCCCCAACGTCTGTAGTGGCGGCAGCAGGCAAACGCACCTCGGGAGTCACTTGGGCCATGGGGGCTGAGCTCGCCCCAGCCGGCTCAGCCAGGCCTCGCGAGGACGACCGGGCAGGACAAGCCCGTGTGTCGCGGTCACCCTCCTTCGCGGGCAGAGGCGCTTCCACGGACGGAACCTCAGGAGCTCCCTTCGGCTTCTTTGCGGCGGGCGCCAGCCTATCCAAGAGATGCGGACGTCAAGCCTCAGAAGCAGAACAAGAAATAAAGACAAGAATCAAGCGCTTACGGGTCGTCGCCAGTGAGCTCAAGCGGCCTCCGGCCAAATTTGAAGCCTGAAAGCCGGCTGGAAGGGTCAACCTCGGGAAGCTTGGAAGCGAAAGGCGCGTCTGCGGTCCGCCTCGGGGCTGGGGCAGACCCGCGGGAGATCAGCCCGGTCCTGTCCTTCTTCGGGATCGGGGGCAAGCTCCCGCCGTCCTGCTCGTCATCATCCTCGTCGTCATCGCTCGGAGAGAGGCAGAGAACGCGGGACCTACGCCGGGGGAAGGGAGCCCTCGACTCTCCGTAAGTTGCCTCGAAGTCAGGCCCTTTTTCCCGCTCCCCTCCTTCCTCCTCTTCGTTGGAGTCGTCAGAGGACACGTCCACCGATTCCCCGGGAGTTTCCATGGGCACGGGCCCGTCCCCGTTGAAGACGAGCATGGACTCCACTACCTGCTCCCAGTCGTCATGGAAGAACAAGGGCGTAGGAGCGCCCTCCAACCTCGCCACATCGCCCCCGATCAGAGATTGGAGGACCGCAGCCAGATCTCCGTCGGCCAAGGCCGCGGGGCTCGGATGGGGCCTCCACATCGGAAGTGAGTACTGCCGAAGAGGAGCTAGCTGGTGCTCTAGGAATTCCCTCAGCAGCGGCGCGCCAGTCAGCTTCGCCGCCGCCATGTTGGCCGGCCTCAGATCCGCATCCATCTTCTCCAACACCAGCTTCGCGCGGGGGTCCACGAGTTCCGCTCGACCCCAATCGCTGGAGCTCGTGGGTTGCTCCATGGGCAAGATCAGCCGAGGGTGGATGCGCCCAGCATCCGCCAAGACCCACTTGCTCCTGAAGCCCTCAATCCTTTTCCCGGGGTTCGAAATGGCAATGGCGCCACCATACACGATGAAGCTCTCGCACGCAAAAGCAGGACCGCGAGAGGTCCGGAGGTAGAAGTAGTGGCGCAGCAAGGCCACTGAGGGCTGCACCCCTACGTGAGCCTCGCAGTAATAGGCGAAGATTGCCAGGAGAAGGACGGAGTTGGGGTGGAGGTGCAGAGCCTGTAGCTTATAATGGCGGAGGACAGAGAAGAAGAACTCGGAGAAGGGAGGCACCAGGCCAGCAGCAATGGCGCTTACAAAGAACAGATAGAAGGTGCTCCCCTGGCCCTCAGGGGTGGCGGAGCCGGCCTTGAACACCTTCGCCCCGTCGATGCCCTGCGCCGCCGCCATCCGGCGTAACCGGGAGAGGCTCGCCTCCGACACATTCGGCGAGTCCAGGGCAGACGAGTACCAAGCTCCGGCCGAGGACTGACGAGGCGCCATGGCTTCCTAGGTCACGCGGTCGGAGTAGATCTGGAAATTTTGGAGGAAGGAAGGAGAGGCGCAAGAAAGGGGATCTGAGCAGCAACCGGAGAAAGCAAAAAGCAAAGCCTAGGCGGATGCCGCTCCTTTATCAACTCGCGCGGTTGCTAAGGCGCTCACGTCCAATCAACCGCCACGCGGCGCCCAAGGCCGCAGGCTGATAGGGCCCACGGCGCTTCGCTCTTGCCCTTCCGCCTCCCTGCACGGCCAAGTCCGGGCGCGCCTTGGGCCCGGGGGCTACTGTCGGCGTTCTGGGAACGGGGGTCCACAGACTTGCCTGCCTGCGGCCTGCGGCGTGGCTCAAAGGGGGGCCCAGCACGGCCCACCTTCATCAACACAGACTCAAGACCCTCGTGAGGGGCCAAGCCTCGCGGGGCAGACGACACGGAGCTTCCTCAGGCACGGCCTCATCAGGCTGGCTCGCGAGGAGGCGGAGAGATCAAGGCAGGGTACCTCACGAGGTGCCCGTGACGCAAGCCATGACAACCAAGGGCGCCAGGCGGGCGCAAGCCCGTGCAGTGTCCTCCTTTCCCCTTTGGTGCAAAGGGGGCAAGCGCAGCCGCGGAGTACCGAGGCATCAGGCAAAGGTTGCATTTCGGTGCAACAAGACCAAGACCAGGAGGACTGCAAGACGGAGGTCATCGTGGAGCCCAAGACGGCGTCACCACCAGAGCTTTGTGCAGGCGAAGACTACTTTTGTCAGGATAGCTGGTACTAGTTGTCCCCCTTCAAATTAGCCCGCCATTGTTGGCTCCCTTCCCGCTCGATATTTGGGAAGAGGACCAGGGCCTCTATAAATAGGACCAGCCACCCACAGGGAGTGAGAGTTGAGGTTCGGGGGCATAGGTTCGAGTTCGAGATCGAATCAGAGAAGGAGAGAGAGAGAGAGAAGGGTGATTGAACTCCTCCTAGCAGTTCATCGCCCCAGCCAAGAACAGACCCTCGCGAGGCTGGTCTTCCTTGTATTGCTCATCATCATCAGCCCAAGAGGCAATCCACCACACCACACACTGGAGTAGGGTATTACACCACAACGGTGGCCCGAACCAGTATAAACCCTGTGTCTCTTGTGCTGTTCTTCCCATAGCTTAGATCTTAGCGAGGCGGAGGGGTGCAGGTAGGTAGGAGGAAAAATCTCCGTGCGCACCCCAGTGTTCGAACCTCAAGGGTCTGCCAGAACCCGAAATCTGACACGTACCACCTCTACGATGTCGAGCACAAGAAAGACGAGCCGCGTGCTTGGAATGCGGAGCTGCTCCGGCCCTTTTATACTTAAACACTCAGTATGTTGAGATGTAATAAGAAGCACCTTTGTAGTTTGTTTATCAAAGACAAGAGTTTTTACAGTCTTCTGAAAATGATTGTCGATTTCTTATGTTTGTTTCTGAAATCCCCCAGTGGGTGGCTTAGCTGCGAATCCGTTTCGCCTAAGTTGAAAAAATCTTACCGAGTGGTGAGCAAGCCTCTCACTCAGGGGTTTAGCTGCAGTCCAGTACTCGCCTAAGTTGAAAAATTCCTACCGAATGATGAGCAAGCCTCTCACTCGAGGGCTTAGCTGTAGTCCAATACTCGCCTAAGTTGAAAAAATCCTACCGAGTGATGAGCAAGTCTCTCACTCGGAGGCTTAGCTGCAGTCCAGTACTCGCCTAAGTTGAAAAAATCCTACCGAGTGATGAGCAAGCCTCTCACTCGGGGGCTTAGCTGTAGTCCAGTACTTGCCTAAGTTGAAAAAATCCTACCGAGTGGTGAGCAAGCCTTTCACTCGGGGGCTTAGCTACAGTCCAGTACTCGCCTAAGTTGAAAACAATCCTACCCAGTGATGAGCAAACCTCACACTCGGGGGCTTAGCTGCAGCCCAATGCTCGCCTAAGTTTCGAAAATCCAAGCGAGTGATGAGCAAGTCTCTCACTCGGGGGCTTATCTGCAGCCCAGTGCTCGCTTAAGTTTCAAAAATCCTACCGAGTGATGAGCAAGTCTCACGCTCGGGGGCTTAGCTGCAGTCCAATACTCGCCTAAGTTTTAAAAATCCTACCGAGTGATGAGCAAACCTCAAACGTGGGGGCTTAGCTGCAGCCCAATGCTCGCCTAAGTTTAAAAAATCCTACTTAGTGATGAGCAAACCTCACACTCGGGGGCTTAGCTGCAGCCCAGTGCTCGCCTAAGTTTCAAAAATCCTACCGAGTGATGAGCAAACCTCACACTCGGAGGCTTAGCTGCAGCCCAATGCTCGCCTAAGTTTCAAAAATCCTACCGAGCGATGAGCAAACCTCACACTCGGGGGCTTAGCTGCAGCCCAGTGCTCGCCCAAGTTTCAAAATTCCTACCGAGTGATGAGCAAACCTCACACTCGGGGGCTTAGCTGCAGCCCAGTGCTCACCTAAGTTTCAAAAATCCTACCGAGTGATGAGCAAACCTCACGCCCGGGGGCTTAGCTGTAGTCTAGTACTCGCCTAAGTTGAAAAACCATCCCTATCCGCAAGGACGACGAGGTGCAGGTCGACTGTAATCCTCTCCACGGAGCTGCGCCACAAGTACAACGTCTGCTCCATCCCTATCCGCAAGGACGACGAGGTGCAGGTCAACTGCAATCCTGTCCACGGAGCTGCACCACAAGTAAAATGTCCACTCCGTCCCTATCCGCAAGGACGACGAGGTGCAGGTCGACTGCAATCCTCTCCATGGAGCTATGCCACAAGTACAATGTCCGGTCCATCCCTATCCGCAAGGACGACGAGGTGCAGGTCGACTGCAATCCTCTCCACAGAGTTGCGCCACAAGTACAATGTCCGCTCCATCCCTATCCGCAAGGACGACGAGGTGCAGGTCGACTGAGATATCTCTCTCAGAGTTGCATCTCAAAAAACATTCTGAGTGAAGATTAAGTTCCACTCGAAGGCAAACGCAAGCACATGCAGAAGATAAACCAAGATCAGATAAAAGCTCAAGAGTTTCAGAACGAAGATAAAAGTACTCGGGCGTCAGGCCCGAAGGAGTTTAACAGTTACAAAAACCACTCGGCATTCCGAGGCAGATTTAAAGCAAGTTTAAGTAACTAGTTTGTTCACTCGGCAGGAGGAGGACTTGCAGGCACGACGAACTCGTCCAAATCAATCCCATCCGTGATCTGAATGGCAGCAGCAATAAAAGTCTCCATGAAGGACTGGAAGTCATGCCTTTTTGTGTTGGCGGCCTTGATCGCCGCTAACTTCTCCTCTCGAGCTTCTCGGTAGTGGACCCTGACCAGTGGCAGAGCCACGTCAGCACCACATCGGGTAAAGGACTTCTTCCATTCCTGCACTCGAACAGGGATCTCGTTGAGTCGAGCCATCAGAGACTCGAGATCATTCTGAAGTGTTGCCCTTGGCCAGAGCGATGAGTCGATGCGTGAAACTGCAACCTTCAGACAAGCAAGATAACTTGTAACACTGGTGACGCGAGATTCCAGTCGAAGCACATTCATGGCAGCCTCGTCACCGAGTGGAGAAAGGATAGGGTCCAAGCCTGTCTCGACCCATCCAGTCTCCTCTTCAAAGTTTTGGTAGAATTCTGTAGAGTCAAGGAGTTAATGAGTCGACTGGTCGAGTCCAACTTGCAAACAGTAAAAAGTCGAGTAAAAAAGAGGTACCTTCGAGCATAAGAAAGAGTTTCTTGGCGAGAGCTTTCAGATAAGCCTCCAAATCGTTCCTCCTGCAAGTCATGCTCTCCAGCTGGTTGGTCAGAGCCACTTTATCTGTTTTCAGACGAGTCGCCTCTCGATTGGATTCAATGAGAGATGACTTCAGCTTGTTGATTTCTTCCTCCAGTGCTCCGACCGAAGCCAGTTTCTGGTCAGCAAGGGTAGTTTTCTCCTGAGCCTCGTTCTGCGCAGCTGCAAGGTCCAGATCCTTCTTCTCCAGGGCCAGCCTCATTTTCTCTGCAAAATACACATTTAGCTCAAACAGAAGAATGAAGAGATAACTTGAGGGATGGTCAAGATAAGCAGTCGACAAGTTGTTACCTTCCATACCAGCGACTTCATCTTGAGCCTTCTTCAAGTTCTGCTGAGCCAACTCCAGGTCAAGGTTGAGTTGCCTTTGCTTTTCCTCAAATTCAGCGAACTTGGAGATAAGCGTACAAGATTTCTAAAGTGAGTAAAAGACATATCAATCAACAAGATCAAAGATTATTTATTTCCGAATGAATAAACCTTCAAGACTACTCAGACCCCAACCGACTGCCAGTAGTCAACTGCGGTCTCGGGGACTACACCCAGTGGGTGCACTAAGAGTGCCCCCACTGGTTCGGATTCCACTCGGCCGGTCCGCCCAGGCCGAGTAAAAAAAGAGAGAGAAAGAAGTGCTCAGACCCCAACCGACTGCCAGCAGTCGACCGTGGTCTCGGGGACTACACCCAGTGGGTGCACTAAGCGTGCCCCCAGTGGTTCGGTTTCCACTCGACTACACCCAGTGGGTGTGCAATCTCGAAGTGCAAGACAATGAAAGATTGCGCGAAGGAAAATATTCGGGTAACATATCCTAAAAGAACAAATTCAGTCGGAAGTTGACTTACCTGGACATTGACTCGAAGAGTCGCGCTGGCGTCATAAGCAGCCTGACTGCTTTTGTGCACCGCCTTCACCCGCTCCATCATTATGCCAGCCCAACGAATAGCCTCCGCAGCGGCGTCCGACTGGCTTTCTGGAACATGATGAGTAGCAAAGAAGGGGACGGACGGTCCAGACGCGGCGGCTTGGAGATCCGAGGCATGAGGTTGGATGGTTGAAGCAAGCTCTCGAACAGTCGACGATGCGGGACACACACTCGACACTGGGTTAGCAAAGGTTACAGAAACCTTACTCACGTCTTCGGGCCGTTGAACTACTCGCTCCATCGCTGGCTCCGGCTGGGATGTCTTGCTAGCTGTTGCCTTCTTCTTCCTGGGCCTCAGCGGCACGTCCCCGTCATCATCCGGAAGCTCAATGACATTGGAAGGGGCTGCAAAGAAATCAGTCGACCCTAAATGAGTCACTAGAATTTAACCAACTATACAATCGAGAACAAGATCACGAGGATTGTACCCAGGTTGGAGGTGACCGCATCTTCCATGTCCTCATCTTCATACTGGCGGGTGGAAGTCCCAGAAGTAGCAGCACAACAAATTTTAGAATTCAGTCGGTCATGTTTGACGAAATGAGTCGACTCAAATCCAGATTCATACTAAAACAAGAAATCAAGTCCAACTAATATCCGGAAGCAATGGGGATGGCCACTTTGATCTTCGGCAAGGCCTTTGGTGGTTTAGACGGTGTAGCTTTCGGTTGCTTCGACGCCTTTTTAGTCGGCGCCGGAGAAGACGTTCGAGGGCGCTTAGATGACTGCCCAGTTTGCACGGTCGCTTTGCCGCGGGCACTTGCTGGATCGTGAGAAAGCTTGGATCGTTTTTCCCTACGAGGAGGAGAGTCGACCTCTTCTTCATCACTCGAGTCGTCGCTGTCCTTGTCCTCTTCGTCGTCAGAGTGCCACTCGCCACTTTCACCTCCACTCGCTTCCCCCTCTGGGTCCTGCTCCTGCTCCCCGTTGGGCATCGAGTACATCTCAGTCAGGGCCTAGAAGACAACAACCAAGATAGGAGACAGTTGGATGACAGCAAACAGCTAATTGATAAATCAAGAAAACACTCGACCACTTGGAGTCATACCTTGTCGGTTTCGTACGAGTTGTTGAGAGGAGGAATCCTCCGAGATCCCCTGGGGTTGTCCTTGTTGCCAGTGATGCTCTTCAGCCACCCTTCCAACGTGGCATCGTCGACTTCCTCTGGATGGATCCGAGTGGTGTCGTCGGTGCCCGAATACATCCACATCGGATGGTCACGAGCTTGAAGGGGTTGGATGAGCCACCTGAGGAAGACCTCCAACATATCCATACCGGTTACCCCGTCATGGACAAGCTGAACTACTCGCTCAACCAGCACTTTCACTTGTGCCTTCTCCTCTGGGATCACTTTCAAAGCAGAGGGCTTCTCCACTCGGGCCATGGAAAAGGGGGGAGTCTAGTCGACTGACCGGGAGTCGGCTGGTCCTTGCAGTAGAACCAGGTAGACTGCCACCCTCGGACCGACTCAGGAAGGATCATGGCTAGGAAAGTACTTTTACTCCTCATCTGAATCACAAGACCCCCGCACATCTGAATCACTTGTGTCCTCTCATCACTCGGGTTGGCCTTCTTGACCGACTGAGAACGGCATGTGAATATGTGCTTGAAGAGCCCCCAGTGTGGCCGACAGCCCAGGAAGCTCTCACACATGGACACAAAAGCAGCGAGGTACACGATGGTATTCGGAGTAAAGTGGTGGAGTTGCGCCCCGAAGAAGTTCAAAAAAACTCGAAAGAAAGGGTGGGGAGGCAAGGAAAACCCGCGGTTGACGTGAGTAGTGAGGAGAACGTGCTCACCCTCCTGTGGTTGCGGCTCGGTCTCATTCCCCGGGAGTCATGCCGATTCGTGGGGGATCAGGCCCCCCTCGACCAGGTCGTCGATGTCATCCTGGCGGATCGTCGAGCGGATCCAGTCGCCCTGGATCCAGCCCGGCGGCAGGCCGGCCCTCGAAGAAGATCCGCCCCGGCCAGACTTCTTCCCCTTCGCCTTCGCCGTCACCTTCTTCACGCGCTCCAATGCCACAGTCTTCTCCTTCCCCATCGCGGCGAGCAGAGCTCGAATGGGGCGGCGGCGCTGGAGCAGGAACAGATGCAGCGGAGAAAACTGAGAGGGAAAGAGAAGAACGAAGATGCACTGTTCAAACAAAACCCCGGCCCGTCGCCTTATATGGGGCCGCTTACACGTGGCTGACCTATGGGTCCGAACGACCCAATCAAATCCTGCAACAGTCGCGCGCGAGGTACGTGGCGAAAAAGGTGGCGAAGTGATCGAGGCGGCCGCACCTAATCCCTTCCGATTACTGCGGCCTCCCCCGTCTCGCGTGCTTCCCCAAAATCCAAATCCCACGATATCTGTGCGCAGCAGGGCAATCTGTCAGAAGGAATATCTTCTCCATACCAGTACTCAAGACATCATAGTAAAGTTCGCTCGGCAGATTCAAGAATGAATCAAGGCGACTAAAATGGAGTTGAGACCATTATGGTTGTTCGCTTGGTCACGATAAGTCACTACCGGAGCACAAAAATTAAATCGGAGAAATTCTCATCTCCTTCTCCACTCAAGCCCCGAACCATTCGGGGGCTAATGATGAAGCTATGTACCTAGGGTAGGGTCATAGGCCTGACCTAGACTACCTCCCCAAGGACATCACCCTAAAGCCAGCAGCATTCAAAGGGTACCATCATCCACTCGACCAGAGACATTCCACTCGGAAGAATCAATGTCACTCGACCGTCATAGAAGTCACTCGACAAACAGAAGATCTGAAGCCACTCTACACAGCAACGGTCAGGCGTTTACTCATAGCCTTAACTACCATTTATAGCACTTTAATACGGACATTACATGTAATGCTCCACCTTTATGTACATTGAACCCCGCATAACGGAGGGGAGCTGGGGTCTGGCGCACTCTATATAAGCCACCCCCTCCTCCAGGACAGGGGTTCGCATATTTTGTAAACACACACACACACACACACATATATAATCCAGTCGACTGCCCCAGGGCATCGAGACGTAGGGATATTACTTCCTCCGAGAAGGGCCTGAACTCGTAAACTCGTGTGTACAACTACTCCATAGCTAGGATCTTCCCTCTTCATACATACCCCCCAATTCTACTATCAGTCTTAGAACCACGACAGGCACCCCATAGACACACAAGTTGATTGTTTTAGCCGTGTGCGGTGCCCCCCTTCACAGATTTCCACCTCGGTCACATCATTGTAGAGCTTAGGCGAAGCCCTGGATCGGTAACTTCATCATCACTGTCATCACGCCGTCGTGCTGACGAAACTCTCCCTCGACCTCAGCTGGATCTAGAGTTCGTGGGACGTCATCGAGCTGAACGTGTGCAGATCATGGAGGTGCCATATCTTCGGTGCTAGGATCGGTCGGATCGTGAAGACGTACGACTACATCAACCGCGTTGTCATAGCGCTTCTGCTTTCGGTCTACGAGGGTACGTGGACACTCTTTCCCCTTGTTGCTATGCATCACCTAGATGGATCTTGCGTGTGCGTAGGATTTTTTGAAATTACTACGTTCCCCAAAAAAAATAAGACAAATAGGAGACTTATTATGGGATGGATCGTAGTACGACCCGGACTCTGTTGTAAGCCCAGGGCCTCGACCTATATAAAGGAGAGCCCCTGAGGCAGAAAGCCTAAGTTACAAACTCTCGGGGAATAGGTTAGTTATGTCGCAAACTTGTAATCGAGATCATCATCATCAATATCAATCAAGCAGGTAGTAGGCTAATACCTCCATCAAGAGGGGCCGAACCTGGGTAAACCCTTGACTCTCGATTCCGATCAACCCCGTTCAAGCTACTACCTCGCGGCGATGGCCTCACGACTAAGTCCTTTCACGAGGACAACTGTCGTGACAAAACCATGACACGCCTCGAACGGCTCTACGGTCCTGGTGATCACTTCGACGGTGGTTGCGCTTGGCCTGGCTCCACGTCCGCCTGCCTCAAACTGCTCCATGGCACCGTGATACGTTTGACAGCCTCGGCGAGATCCACCACGTTTGGCCTAACTCCGCGCCGGCCGGCCTTCTTCTCGGTTCCCAACACCGAGTTGGCTGCCGGCCGCAACCTGCGCACGATCAACTACATGCGCCCACATCCAGCGGTTGCTCCTCCATCTGACAACGTCCACCTGCTGCAAGAGAGACCGAAATCTTCTTCTGAGTGCTTGGCCTTCTGAATTAGATCTTCCAACTTGTTGCGTACAACCGAAATCTTCTTCCTCGTAGCCTCATTCAAGGAGTCGGTTGCCTTCTTTGCTAGTAAATTCCCATGCTCATCATACACATTCTCCTTGTAAATAAAAATATATGATACCAGTCATTTTATTTCCAATTAAAATATCAATTGGATACATTTTTACCTTTTGCACCGTTTGTCCCATCTTTTCACAAGGTAGTAGGATGGAAGTTCATTTTGATTTTCGGCCCTCAAGACCTGGATGATATGGCGGCACGAGATTCCAATTGTTTCAAATAACTTGCATGAACAATTAGCTATCATGGCTGTGGTGTCGCACTGAACTTCTCTAATCTTGTGGGATCGATCTCTCAAGGTCACTATTTTTACTGCTTCATCTTGTGCAATGCCTTGGATGCAACAATGGTCTCTTGCTGCAATAATCTCTTTCTGAAATTTATCGAACACTTCATATGTAAACACGTCTCTACCTTGTTTTTCCATTACCCATGGTCTCAGTAGTTGTGGGGTTGTATGAATGCTTGAGTTGTCGGCAAACAACTCAGTGGCGGAGCTAGAATGGATCTTAAGGGGGGGGGGGGGGGGGGGGGCAAACGCAAATTATGCATGTTGGGGGGGCAAAGGCTCTATTTTCTCTAATCTAAGCAGGTTCTAAATTTTTCCCTTCATAGCTTTTACCAAGCCTGGGGGGCCACGGCCCCTGTAGGGCTGAACGTAGCTCCGCCCCTGAATCAACTCCTCTTCTCATTGGCATCTTGTAGGTGTTGTCGCCACACAACTTGACGAAGATATATGCATCACAACCACATCGTGTATTCTTACGGTTTTGTTTGATGGGTTCGATGAAACTTTAATCTCCTTGCTCTTCTCAGCCTTGAATCCTTCCCTACTGCACATGAAACGCTTTATCCGAACCACATCATTGTTCAACAATTTTTGCTGTCCCACACGAACTCGAAGACCCACATGATCACAACCTCAAGCCCTTCAAATGTCATCCCTACTTTAGGCTTCAAATTTTCGTCGCATCTCGGCGTAAAAGACGAGCACCGCAACATAAGTAATGAAGCACAGTTATCATCATCATGCACAACTCTCTGAACAGATAAGAGACATGATCGAGGATAATTTCTTAAACTCAGGAATAGTGGAATGCTTTCTTTCTTTCTTGGTGTAGCAAATTCCCCCTCATTCATTTGAGTTTGCAAGCTTTTGCCTGATTTTGTAGCTACAAATGCATCAACACGGTTATTCTGTTAGACTAGTGCGCATGTACACCATAGACAAATACTCATGAGGGTCATACACAATATGGCTACAGTTTACTGATGTTACCTGATTCTCCCTGCACCATACTGAAGTTCGGTTCAGACTTTTCAGTATTAGTATTTTCAACAGCCGTAGCAGGGAAAGTGAGTTGGGCCTCACGATGGCTAGATGCAGAGACATACTGAGGGTCACCACTTGAATCATGGATCACCGCTGATGCATGTTCACCATCCAGCTTTTTATGTACATCTCTCTTTGATTTGATGTGTCATTTTCTACTCGCCAGTATTGAAATTCTGAGAACGCAGTACTGCAGAATTGATAGCACAGTGATATGGCAATATGGCACAGTGATACTCTCATTTCATTTGCAATTCCATTGCAGCTCAAGCTTTCTACATTTGCTTACAAGGTGCGTTCGTCCCTGGCAGTAAATTCGTCAATATACATTACAAAATAAATAAATCGTCTTTGTACATTGGAGGAGTGGAAATATGCACTCCCAAGTGATGAGGTAGAACGGTGGTCGAGCACGCATCCTACGCGGCTGGAGTGGACGATGCCCCGCTCGTGCATCCTCCCGGCGCCGCTCAGGAGCTGCCGCATGACGCGGCGCGTCTCCTCCTCGGCGAACGGCTCGCGGCGACCACGCAGAACGTGTCCGAGGCTCGGGCCGACGTGCTCCAGGACGAGGCTGCACTAAACCGCGAGGTAGGCAGGTAGCACGCCTCACGCAGCAGGTCGCGGTGGAGCGCGTGGGCATTTCAGGGCGACGTCCGCGCCGGTGACGCGGTGGCGTCAGCTCGTACTCCTCGATGCTCCCGATGCGCCGTCTCTTGCGGGAGCCGGCGTCGTGGTCGTTGATCATGGCGCCAATGGCGGCGGCGGCGGCGGCGATTCGCCAGACGGTGGCCATGGGTTGCCCGCCCCAGCTGCTGGTGCGTGTCGGTGACCATGGGGTGGCAAGATTTCGTGGCGTGCGGGCAACGCGTGGTGCGCGTTTGCCGCTGCTCAATCGGATTCCACTGGAGCGAAACGCGCTTCCGAATTCGATCGGGAGTGGTGCTCTGCTCGCGTCACCGCCTCGCCGGGAGATATAAGCTGCATTGGGGGCCTCGTGATAGGCGATCGCCTTCTTCCTTCCCAGTTTCCCCATCCAATCCTCCCCACTCCTCCATCCACCCCAAGATCGATCACAGGAGCTCGCGGAAAAGCCGCCGCCATGGCCGCGCAGATGCTCCGCCGGTGGAACAGCTTCTACGGCGCCTTCGACCCCGTGGACGCCGCCATCGAGGCCGCTGACCCAGACCAATTTTCCCGCCACGTGTTCCAGCGCGCGAGGGGGGACCTGCTGGTAGGGCTCTGCAACGCCGCCGACGACGACCAGGCGGAGCGTATCTGCGGGATTCTCGACGACCTCATGGCAGAGTCTCTCGAGACGCTGAGGCTGGTTCCATCAACGCCAGAGGTGCCCATCTCCACGGAACTCGCCGAATCTGTGCGCGCGCTGCGAGAGCACGACTCGGAGCGCGTCCGCCTCCTCGCGCGCGGCATCGTGAGCGGGTGGGAGACCTCCGTCCAGGACGAGGTCACAGCAGCCATGCCCATGAAGAAGAAGGTGGAGAGCGTGCCGCAGCCCAAGGCGACCGTCGGCCAGCAGCAGCAGCAGCGTGTCTCCGCCGACCCTGACGCGAAGACGAAGCAACCTCCCAAGATTGTCGGCGAGGCGTTGTCCAAGAAGAAGGCGGAAATCATCAAAAGGGCGTCCGATCCTGCCGCCGGCTTCGTCGACGGTGACCGTGCCAGGTTCTGCTCGGAGGAGAAGATGGAAGCCACGAAGCGCAAGCGCCGCCAGGGTTACCAGGAAGCAGAGGACACCAAACGGCGGCGCAAGACGCAGTTGGTGCAGGCGCCCAAGATGATGCAGCCAATCAGGAGGTGCAGCAGCTCCATGGTCAAGAACACCTTCGCGGTCAGGACGCAGCTACACATCGCTTAGGGCTCTAGCCAAGAAACCAATTGATCCATACCCAGTAGTGCCCTGGTCACTTGTTAGCTATATGTAATCCTTCTTCTCGAATCTCGAACATGGCATACTGCCGCTGTAACTAGCACTAGTCCAACGCAGTTGCTTGTAGCTCGTATGCATGTTATGTATGTGATCGGAAGAAGTTGATGAGTTGAAAGCAAGATTTATAGTGTTACAAATCTGCAGAGAATTTGGAAAGAAATTGCTCGTCATGTTGGGGAAGATGTGTTTGTGTCGAATTATAATTCTGCACAAACCTAAACAAACAACAAAGCACTGCTTTTACAATTCTGAGTTCTCTTGTCCACGTTCAGACTATCAGTTCAAGTTGGAACTTCAATTTAATCAAAAATTGACAAAATTCTCCTCTTGCTGTTTTTGGATAGAAAACTACGTATGTACGACAAATGATACTCCCTCCGTTCACTTTTGTAGGGTGTTTTAGACATTTAGAACAATACCTAAAACAGTTCAATTTCAGCTGTCTAAAACGACTTATAGAAATTGTACTTAGCACAGATTGCATACAAAGCAGTAGCAACTAAAATCTTGGCTAGCGCATTCCTAGTTTAATCGGAGCGTAAAATCCGGCTTGCACCCGTCAGAAGCAATGCGCAAACTCATCGACAGCACTTTGATCGTGGGCGTGGCACCGATCAGGACATGGGTTGCCTGCGCCGAACTCCTTGTGCAGATCCTGATCTTACATCAAGAAATGGCGCGGTGTGCTCCTGTGACGACGGGCAGAGGGAGTGCTTTCAGGTTCTTCAAGCAGAGCGTGGAAGTGGAGTGGTCGCTCCTTGATGACCAGGAGCTGGATGGCCCCAGCTGGTTCCTTTGCAAGGGCCTGTCTATCCGAACTAAGGAGGAAGGCAAGATTTTTTTTTTTGCTATTATAGGTCACTGCTCAGTGCTTTAAAAGAAGTCAACGGAGTTTTTTTCTTTTTGCGGATTTTTTTCCTTACAAGTACAATAGAATGTCAACTTAATTTCAAAAATATTTTTAGAATTTTTCGACATTTTATTTAATTACTATTTTCGCATATAAGGTGTATATACAACCATAGACCAAAAGTTCCCCTCCCCTTTACTGTTAAGTCCTTGTACCGCTATCTAGAAAAAGATATTGCTGGAGCTCGCAACAAATGGATTTGGCAAGTGAAAATTCCTTTAGAGATTAAAGCATTTATCAGTGGCTCGCTTTGATTGTGTGTAGGAGAAACTGTTCCTCTCTGTTCCTTCTATATGATGTTGAAACTGTCTGCCATTTGTTCATCGGTGTTCTTGTCGTCAAGGTCGTTTGTGGCTCGTTTGGTGTTGTTCTTAACACCAACGGTTGCCCCTCTTTTATCTGGCAAGCTTTCTACGTGCGTATTCGAAAAATAAGCTTTGGAGAGGTCTCCAGATCCAGAAAGAGGAAAGGTCCACGTTCGGGCTGGAATAGCGCCTACAGTTGGAGTGGCAGATCTTCATCTGGCTCGAAGTGTACTCCGTATGTATGACTCCATGAAGGCAGATGGACACCATCCGCCTATGTACGGGGTTGAGCCGACTTATGTGATCGGGTTCCTCGTTTCCAGCGGTGCACCCTGACCTCATTTCTCTGCCTTAGGGCACGTACAATGACTGATAAAATAGTTTTATCTTTTTTTTTGCATTTAATTTAAAGATAACAAAAAAATATCTATAATGAGTCATTTCTTAGTCTTATCTTTAATAATTAGCTATTCGTAAAAACGTGGTGAGACATATTGTGTGCTAAGAGATCATCTCTTGTCTTCTTTTAAATAAAAGAAAACAAGTCTTTTCTTATGAGTTCTCTCTCCTCCACCTCATCATTTATCCTACGTGTCACTCTTAAGAGCATCTCCAACAGCCGCGCTAAACAAGCGCCGCGCCGCAAATTTTGCCATTTTAGCGCGCGCAACCTGTACACAAGCTTCAGTGGGCGCGCAATAACCGCGCGCGCGGCATATGTAGTTGGCCGCGCGGTCCGAAACGCCAACTCGCGATGTGTATTTGGGGCGCCGGCTTCTGCGCGCGGCACACACGAGCGCTCGCGCCGCACTCTCTCCTCCCCGCCACCTTCGCCCCGCGCGCGCCGGCGCCGGCGAACTTGACCCGATGGACGCACATGCCGGCACCCCGCTCACCCCATCCTACAGCCGCGACCCCTCCTCCACCGCCGCCGCCAGAAACCCTAGCGCGGGGAGCGTTGGCCTCGCCACCGTCGGAGCTCCTCCGAGCATTGGCCTCGCGCGCGGCCTCTTCATGCGCACGCGGATGACCACGGCGGCGGGTGGCGTCGCGCCGGCGCCGCCCTGTGCCCCCCCCTCGAAGCTCCCCAATGTGCCGTGGCCGAAGAAGGGCAAGACATCCACGAAGAAGAACAAGGCGACGGACGGCTCCGGCACCTCGAAGGCGAGGAGAAAGAAGCTTGCAGGGCGTGTGACGGGCGCGACGGCTACCGAAGCGCCGGCGAGCTCACTCGTTGAGCCGGCGGCCGACGCGCACAACGTGTTCGACGATATGCCCCAAAGGTATAAATTTTTTCCAACTTTTCTTTTCTTGTTATTTTTTGAATGCATCCATATAGATAGCTTATTTGCATTGTTCTATATATTTTGCAGTGTCAACGATGATGCATACATGTCAACTATGGGTGTTGGCTCCAACAATTGGCATTGGTCTCAAACCAATGACATGCATTTCGAAGAGCATGAGTTCGAGGTGGGCAAGGATGGTGAGGGCATTGTCAACGCGCCGAAAGGAAGAGCGGGCAATTACACCAACGTCGATGACATCTTACTATGCAATGCTTGGTTGCTAGTGTCGAGGGATCCATCCGTTGGAGGTGATCAAAGTAGAGATGCTTATTGGGAGCGGATGACAGAACACTTTGATGTTCGCAACATGAGTGGAATTGACCGCTCTGAGAGATCACTTCGGTCCCGGTGGTCGACAATCAACTCGAATTGTCAAAGGTGGGCGGCCGCACAAAAGGCGGTTGACAAGTTGAACCCAAGTGGCACAAATGAGGACGATAGAGTAAGTGGCATTTCATACATGTTCATCATACTTGTTGTTGGTGTTCGAAGTGCTAACTTGCTTTGTTTTCATGTAGTACAACATTGCACAAAACTTGTTCAAAGGAGAGGAGAAGAGAACCAAGAAGGGGAAGATCAAGAAAGGAAGGATATTTACCTTGCCTCATTGCTATGAAGTGTTGAAGGATGATGAGAAACGGAAGAAGCGTAATGATTTGGATGATTTGCATTTGAGAAACAAACGCAAGCGAACAATTGAGTTGAATGATGATGATGATGAGAAGGATGATGCATCAAGTGACAGCAAGAGAAGCCCCACACCCAACTCGGTTTCATACTTGAAGCCAAAATGACCGGATGGGTGCAAGAAAAAGCAAAAGAAAAGAGGAAGAGGAAAGAAGATGATGCGCTCAAAAATGATATGGAAGATATTGTGAAGGCAAGAAAAGAAGCCAACAAGGTGAGGAAAATGGCAAGGAACCAAGATGTCGCGGCCGAGGAGAGGAGGTTGGCGGCCGAGGAGAGGAGGGTGGCGGCCGAGGAGAGAAGGGTGGCTTTGGAGGAGAGGAAGGTGAGCAATGAGGAGCGAACTAGATTGTTGGAATGGGAGAAGCACTTGTTCTTCTTGAACACATCTATCCTCAATGAGGTGCAAAAGGAGTATGTCAATCTTACCCGTGAAGAAGTCTTGATCCAAAAAAGAGCCATGATTCGCGCAATGGGTGGCGGTGGCCTTGGCGCCATGGGTGGCGGTGGCTTTGGCGCCATGGGAGGCATGGGTGGCTTCATAGGTACCGTGGGTGGCTTAGGTGCCATGGGTGGCTTTGGAGCTACCATGGAGACCATGGGAGGCATGGGTGCCTTTGGAGCACCCCCAGCGCTATGGCCGCCATGGGAGGCATGAGTTTTGCTTCCCTTATGGGAGGCATGGGTGCACCTCCAGCCGCGATGGGAGGAATGTCTTCTGGTGTGCCTCCTCACACACATTCCCATGAAGATGCCGTTGAAGATCTTGCCAACACCGTCAAAGATTCACGTGATGTGGTGCGCGATGAGGAGGAGGAGGAAAATCATCTTCGGAGGAGGAAGAATCGTCTTCCGAAGATGAGGACGAAGACGAGGACGAGGCTTGATGTGTCTTTGTTTGTGTCATGAACTTGGTTTGCATTTTGAACTTGGTTGAATGAACTCGTGGGCATGATTTTGAACTTGTGGGCATGAACATTTATTCATCAACTTGTTTGTGTGAAATTTATATGTCATGTTCATTGCATTTTGAAGGTTTCAAATTCATTTTGTGTCCAAAATGCAACATATGCAATGCCCCGGCGAGTCACGCGTGCTGCATTTTAGCACGACTGCTGAAGCCAGCGCTGCCGGCCGCACAAAACCAGAGGAAAGGCGCGTGGCAAAGTAGTTTTTTACGCGCGGCGCGTAGCGCGGCTGTTGGATATGCTTACCATTGTACATGCCCTTAGAATAGAGTGCAGGCCGTTGTTGATCGAAGTACGACCGTGGAATATACTCCATGTGTGTCTAGACAACATGCATCTTCCTCGGCATCAGATAAGGCGTTCTGGTTCAGCTCTAGGCCTACCTTGGCCACCGCTAGCTCCCGCGGAAATATAGGATCCGTTGATCTTCCAGGCCTAACATGAGATTGTTCGCCAAGGGAGGGGATCAATCCGTGAGAAAAAAAGTGTCTCCAAGAAATACAACGCCCGGAAAATATCAAAGGTCTCCGAAAGCAATGCCTTCAAGAAGGAAATGGTGCACAAGCATCGTCGTTGTCCGACGCAAGATCTTAAGTTTTCACCCTGGAGAAGTCCGAACTCTCAAAACAATTCCTTTAGCAAGGCAATTGCCAGGCACGGCCAATGAAGGCCAGACCTTAGGTATTCACCCTCAAATTCTCGGCTCGGTACCCGAGGAGCACCACCAAAAATGAATTCCTCCAGTGTTGCCTCCCCCACTTGACACTACTGCTTGTGAGAGTTATCAAACACCTAGCTGACTCCATCGCCTCGAAGGCCCCGTCTGTCTAATTGATCCTCCGATCTCGGCCACCATGACCTTCTCCACAATTGTCTACACCATAGAAATCGAGAAGCCAACATGTCCCATGGTGTCAACAAACAATAGAGCTTCGCGTCACGCCCACATGAAACCTCGTAGATTGAAATGGACGTGCACGACTAAATTCTATCTGATCGAGATATCTTGGGCAAGATCTCCGATAGCAGTTCCAGAACATGACAATGACCAAATCAAGGAGGACCGGTCTGTTGGGGAACGTAGTAATTTCAAAAAAAATCCTACGCACACGCAAGATCATGGTGATGCATAGCAAAGAGATGGGAGAGTGTTGTTGTCACACCCTAGCTAGTTCAAGCATTAGAGTGTGCATCATGTTTAAATTCCTCTTAAATTTGAAATGGGGAAGTCAGAACCCCCAGCACCCCTCCGGAACAACTAGGGTTTACTAAAAACTTTTTCAATGAACCTGAAATACCCTTCTGAAAAGCCCATCCTTTTTGTTTTGGGTTAAAACCTTTGACAAAAATGGTGCACATTTTTCTAGGACATCTAAGGTCATTGGATTAATCCTTATGGTATTTGCATTTGGGCATTTAAATGCTATAAAATATTTTAAATGCTCAAATAATCATAAACTAAAATGTTTGCTGTTGGATATATTCTAAGTAGTAGCCATGATTAATTTTATGATTTATGGAAATGCCCTGGCATTTTTAATAAAGCCCTGAAGCTACAGAAATAATAGAATAAATAAGAAAAACAGAAAAAAAAGAGAGGGAGAAACTTACCTGGCGCAGGCCAGCTAACTCACCAGCCGGCCCACCTGGCGGCCCAGCACTGTGCTGGCCCGTGCCAGCCAGCTGCTTCTTCCCCGCCAGGTAGGCAGGGAGGTGACGCAGGCGTGCCCGAGCTCGCCACGGCGTCACCTGCTTGCCGCCCGCGCCCTGGACGCCTGGACGCCTCCACGTCGCACCCCGAAGCCCCTGGACACGCCATCCCCCTATCTCTCTCCCTTCGCCGTTCCCCACCATGGCCAACGCCCCTGTCGCCGCACCGTCGTCGTAGCCGTGCCCTCCGTCGTCCTCGCGCCGCGTCATCGTGTCCATGAGCTCCGCCGTCGTCGATTACATCGAGTGGGTCGAGCTCCGAGCGCTCGCTCGCCCCGGAGACGCTGCACCGAGCTCGCTCTCAACTCCGGCCACCGGAGATCCCTTTCACCGCCCCTGCCGCATCAGCTCATCCCCGACCTCTCTGACTGCCTCGACGAGACCCCCGTGAGCTCAGCCACCTCCCCACCCTCTCTGTTCTCTCTCTCGAGCCCCGTAGTGACTGCATGTAGATCACCCGCACGCACCACCGCGGAGCTCGTCGCCGACGAGGCTCCGGCCACCCAATGGCCACGCCACCCTGCCCACTAGTCCTACCGCACCTCCAGGAGCTCAACGCACCAAACCTCGTGCCTCCCTGTGCCCCCTAGCGACTAGTTCATCCTCACCCGAGCTCCGGCCGCCGCCAAACTCGTCGTCGGCGACGTTTCCGGCCCCCCCAGCTCCACCCACTGCCACCACTCGACGTGGCTTCCTCCCCGCATCACGTAGATACTCTCCGCCATCCTTTTGGTCGCCGGAGTGCAAATCCCGCGCTGCTCCACCGCGTCTGGCCTCGCCGACGGCTAGACGCCGGTGAGTTGACCCTGTTTGACCCCCATGTGGGCCCAGGTTGACCCCCTGGGTCTATGACAGGTGGGGCCGGTCTGCTAATTAGTTTAGGATTAGTTTTAACTAATTTTAATTAGTTTAGTCACTGACATGTGGGCCCAGGCCCCACTGACAGCTAATTAGTGTTAATTTAATTCTATTAATTAGCTGAGTCACTAACAGACAGGGCCCACCAGTCAGGTTTGACCTAGCCGACCCAGTTGACCCGCTGACATCACACCTATGTCATGCTGACGCATTAATTCAATTACTGGATTTATTCTTTAATAGGAAATTCCAGAAAATAGCCAAAACTTCTAAAAATCATAGAAAATCAACCATAGCTCCAAATGCAAAGATTTATATATGAAAAATGATCAGAAAAATTCAATCTATCCATCTATAATGGTTTCATGCATGACAAAACAAGATAACCTTGCTGTTTAAGCAATATAACATGATGCACTAATAAGGCTAAGTTAAATGAGCTATCATTTGAATCTTTGATTCAAATGGGTTCATACCTTTCTGCTTTAGCTTGCATTAGGCCAAGACACATTCATTTTGCCATGTCATAGCATGCATCATATTGTTGCATATTGGCATGTGTTGATTATGTTCGGTGTGTCTTTCGTGGTAGGTTCTGCCTCCGAGGATAACCCCGAGTATCTGTCTGAAGGGCAGTACCCTACTACCACTACAACAGGTAAGCAACCCATTGATCATTTCGATACAAACCCATGTTCTCGCTTCTTCTCTTGTTTACTGCATTAAGACAACGCGATTCAGACTGCTGTGTGCTATGGTAGTTGAACCCTTATCCTCTGCATGACCTGTCATTGCCACAGTAACTAGATGAAACCCACTAGCATGTGTAGGAGTTGATTGAGCCATGTGTGTGATTCCCACCTTGCTATGCCTGCTATGCTTAGAGTTGTGTCATGTCTGGTTCATCTGGGTGATGGGCTAGAGTGAAAAGATTATGTCGGTAATGTGAGGGATGTGTTGAACATGACTTGGTAAAGGTGTCGATGAGAGGCCATGTAGGAGTACATGGTGGGTTGTTTCATTGAGAGCATCCCTATGAACTGAGATCTGTATGTGTGATTTTAAGAATCAGCTACTACCATGCATTGGGATCCTTAATTGACCGTCTCGGCTTCTTAATCACCCTAGTACTCCATCCAGGAGTTGCAAATAGTTTCTGGTGCTTGTAGGTTATGTGTTGGCGGTCGTGTGTAGCGCTGACCCTAGGGGTGGACTATGTTGCGGTAGATACACTGTGGCCGGGTATGTCGGGCGCCCGTTTGGTGTCTCGGGACCCTATTCACATCGTTCGGGTCCGTATGTGGAAACCTCGGCCGGACTCCCTGCGGATGGAACCTGGATAGGCGATGAACCTGGACTAGAGACTTGAGTGTTTAGGTAGGCCGTGGCCGACATCCTCGTTGGGCCTCCGCTTGAAGGTTGTCGAGTACATGTCGTGTAAACGGCGGTAAGTGGTGAAAGCGTGTATGAAGAAGTACACCCCTGCAGGGTATAAAACTATTCGAATAGCCGCGTCCGCGGTAAAGGACTACTGGTTGCCTATACAGTTCATAGACAAGTTAATGGTTACTAGTAAAAGACTCAAGATAAGTGTGAGTACCAAGGATGGCCCTCTCGTAGGATAACGAGGGAGGATCCCCGGTGGAGTATTGTGTTGCTGAGTAGTGGACTCGTGTGCGAAAACTATTTTACTAGTGGAGTTCTGTAGGATAGCCTAGCCAAGAGTCAAAGCTGGCTTGCTGCAATAACCCCACCACCTTCTTGAGAATGAGCATGTATAGTAGGTTCTGTTGTAAGACTTGCTGAGTACCTTTGTACTCATGTTTGCTTAATTACTGTTTTCAGACGACAACACCGCCCCCGCCGATGGGTTCTACGTAGACCTTTGATGTCGACGAGTGACTAGCCACCCAGGTGGTGATCCTGGCCATGGAGGGCCCTATGTAGATAGACAGGCTTCGGAAGCCTTCTTGCTTTCTAGTGTCTGTACTCAGATTATTTACTTCCGCTTGTGCTTGTATGCTTGTATGACTTGAGTGTCGGGTCATGTGACCCCTGCCTGTATGAACTTGTTATGTATTGCTCTCTAGAGACTTTAAATAAAGTACTTGAGTTGTAGAGTTTTGTTGTGATGCCATGTTGTATGTACTCATATCGGGCATATTGTGTGTATGATTGAAATGCTTGGTATGAGTGGGATCCGAAAATCTAGTTGTTTATCCTTGGCAGCCTTTCTTATGGGGAAATGTAGTCTAGTGTTCCTCGAGCCATAGTAGTCCGCTACAGCCCGGTTCGCCGGAGTCCTGCTAGCCCAGCACTACTGCTCAGGACACTTGACTGGCCGGCATGTGTTTCACTTCGTTCCTATGTCTGTCCCTTCGGGGAAATGTCACACGGTGACATCCGGAGTCCTGCCTAGCCTGCTATAGCCCGGGTTGCCCGGAGTCCTGTTAGCCCAGTGCTATAGCCCGGATTCACTCGCTGATGATCAACATGCTCGATGTGATTCATGTATGCCTGCCTCCATAGGTCTGTGCCGCTTTGGGTTCACGACTAGCCATATCGGCCCGGGTTCTCTGTCATATGGATGCTAGCGACACTATCATATACATGAGCCAAAAGGCGCAAACGGTCCCGGGCCATGGTAAGGCGACACCCGTGGGATACCGTGCGTGAGGCCGCAATGTGATATGAGGTGTTACCGGCTAGATCGATGTGACTTGGAATCGGGGTCCTGACAGCGTTGGCATCAGAGCCGGACTGCCTGTAGGTTCGTTGAGCCAAACTGGTCGATGTCGAGTCTAGAAATGCTTTAGTTATATGTAGGGGAATTGATTGTGGGAGGGAACGTAAGGCTCTTTTACTCCTTTACCTTATGCCCTCTGATCTGAGTCATTCTCTTCTCATTCAACGTGGGTTAAGGACTAGGCTCTCTTCCTCTGTCAGATTCACGTGTTACTAATCCGTAGTAGCTTATAGGATTGTTGTTACAAGCCTCAGTACAGTTTCTACTACCTTTAGTATGTTGCCAGTTGAATCAGAACCTTGATATGATGTTGTTGAGTGGTATTGCAAACTGTTGTGGATGTCTCAAATCTTTTTCTGAGCATTTACAGCTGTTATGCTGTCCAATTTTTCCTAGAAATTCTAATGTCTTTGCATTGTGGTTGTGCTTTCAGATGGCCACTCGTGCTCAAAACCAAGTGGTTCGCCTGACCCGGTGCCTTGATGTGCCCGGTCATACTTCTATGTTAGTCCGGGTACTGATCGAGACGGGTTACCGTTGGTATCCCGAATACACTGTCGAAGAGCAGTTCTGAGACTTTAATCAAAGCCAATATTTCTGTACCGTCTGGATATTTCCTTCTTATCATGGATCTACCGAGCCCCTCCACTGTTCCTATGGACTCGGGGTTGCTGTTGAGATGACTGTGCCGGATGCTGCCTATTCCATGATGACCATCATGCGAGTCCGGACTGGCCTGCTTCGGAACACCGACTTCCGTTACATGCCAGCTTCACTTCCGGGAGTGCAAGGGTATCTTCAGGCTATCTATGCTGACTCCACTCAGGAGGACTCATTAACTCGTACCACTGCCGAGATGCTCGAAGATAAGGACCGAGAGAATCGGGCCTTGAGGCTGGAGCTTTTCAACACCCGTGTTCATCATTGGGCCACATTGACTCAGTTTGCACCTGCGGTGCAAGCAGGATGTATGGATACAAGGGATCTATATCCTGTGAGATCTGCTCTGCCAGACATGGTGGATTGGCGTGATGTGGGAGGCATCACCCCTCCCCGTGGTCCCCGCAGGCCACCGTTTGTTGGTCCAAGACCTCATCCTAGTCCCTTTGGTCCACAAGCTCCTCAGGACCGTTTGTTCCCGGATGATCACGCTGAACTTCCAGGCTATGGAGGTGACTTCTATGAGGACTACTACGGAGCTGTCTGAGTTAGTAGTAGTATCACTAGTATTGTAATAGTTGTATCTCCACTGTCCTTCGTTACTTGTGGAATATGACTTTGTGTGTACTCAATTCCGGAGGTGTAGACAAATAATGTATAGGAGCTTGGAATGCCTCCGATGAGATGTAACGTCTTTCATCATAGTTGTACTGTAGCCTGGGCTTATACTAAACTATGTATGGTGTGTATGACCGTTGGTATATATATGGCAGTTTTATATTACCATGACATACGGATGGACATCTCTGCATTCCGTGTTATCCATTACATTCTGCACTTCCTTGCTAAGTTTGAGCCATCCTTACCTAAACCATTGTCTTGTTTTATCCTAGGATGGTCAACACCCGCAGCAACCCTGCTGCCCCGGAGCAGGGGGAAGCCAGTGCAGCTAGGGGTGAAAATCTGCCTCACCCGCCCTCTCTGGCCGAAGTGATGCTGGAGGCGGAAAGAAACAAGCGTGAGACTAACCGCTTACTGGAGCGGATTGAGCAGAACACTGCACGCCATCCGCGAAATGACTTGGTCTCAATCAATGACTTTATCAAGCTGTACCCACCAAAGGTTAACCATTCTGTCGAGCCCCTTGACGCGGATGACTGGCTTCGCAGCATCACCCACAAGCTATGTTCTGCCAACGTAGCTGAAGCCAACAAGGTTACTTATGCTGCTTATCATCTCGAAGGTCCTGCTAGCCTTTGGTGGGGAAATTTTGAAGCCATGCGCCCGGTCAGCCAAATCACTACTTGGGCTGAATTTAGTGAGGCTTTCCGTGAGCATCACATTCTGGAAGGTCTCATAGATCGCAAGAGGGATGTCAGGACCCCGATTCCAAATCACATCGATCTAGCCGGTAACACCCCATATCACATTGTGGCCTCACGCACGGTATCCCACGGTGTCGCCTTACCATGGCCCGGGACCGTTTGCGCCTTTTGGCTCACGTATATGATAGTGTCGCTAGCATCCATATGACAGAGAACCCGGGCCGACATGGCTAGTCGTGAACCCAAAGCAGCACAGACCTATGGAGACAGGCATACATGAATCACATCGAGCATGTCGGTCATCAGCGAGTGAATCCGGGCTGTAGCACTGGGCTAACAGGACTCCGGGGAACCCGGGCTGTAGCAGGCTAGGCAGGACTCCGGATGTCACCGCGTGACATTTCCCCGAAGGGACAGACATAGGAACGAAGTGAAACACATGCCAGCCAGTCAAGTGTCCTGAACAGTAGTGCTGGGCTAGCAGGATTTCGGTGAATCGGGCTATAGCGGACTACTATGGCTCGAGGAACACTAGACTACATTTCCCCATAAGAAAGGCTGCCAAGGATAAACAACTAGATTGTCGGATCCCACTCATACCAAGCATTTCAATCATACACACAATATGCCTGATATGAGTACATACAACATGGCATCACAACAAAACTCTACAACTCAAGTACTTTATTTAAAGGCTCCAGAGAGCCATACATAACATGTTCATATAGGTAGGGGTCACATGACCCGACACTCAAGTCATACAAACATACAAGCACAAGCGGAAGTAAATGGTCTGAGTACAGACACTAGAAAGTAAGAAGGCTTCCGAAGCCTGTCTATCTACATAGGGCCCTCCATGGCCAGGATCACCACCTGGGTGGCTAGTCACTCGTCGACGCCAAGGTCTATGTAGAACCCATCGGAGGGGGAGGTGTTGTCGTCTGAAAATAGTAATAAAGCAAACATGAGTACAAAGGTACTCAGCAAGTCTTACAACAGAACCTACTATACATGCTCATTCTCAAGAAGGTGGTGGGGTTATTGCAGCAAGCCAGCTTTGACTCTTGCCTAAGCTATCCTACGGAACTCCACTAGTAAAATAGTTTTCACACACGAGTCCACTACCCACCAACACAATACTCCACCGGGGATTCTCCCTCGTCATCCTACGAGAGGGCCATCCTCGGTACTCACACTTATCTTGAGTCTTTTAGTAGTAACCATTAACTTGTCTATGAACTATATAGGCAACCAAGTAGTCCTTTACCGCGGACGCGGCTATTCGAATAGTTTTATACCCTGCAGGGGTGTAATTCTTCATACACGCTTTCACCACTTATCGCCGTTTACACGACATGTACTCGGCAACCTTCAAGCGGAGGCCCAACGAGGGTGTCGGCCACAGCCTACCTAAACACTCAAGTCTCTAGTCCAGGTTCATCGCCTATCCAGGTTCCATCCGCAGGGAGTCCGGCCGAGGTTTTCCACATACGGCCCCGAATGATGTGAACAGGGTTCCCGAGACACCAAACGGGTGACTCGGTACACCGTGCCACGGTGTATCTACCGCAACATAGCCCACCCCTAGGGTCAGCGCTACGCACGGCCGCCAACACATAACCTACAAACACCAGAAACTATTTGCAACTCCTGGACAGAGTACTAGGGTATTTAAGAAGCCGAGAGGGTCAATTAAGGATCCCAATGCATGGTAGTAGCCGAATCTTAAAATCACACATACAGATCTCAGTTCTTAGGGACGGCCTCAATGAAACAACCCACCATGGACTCCTGCATGGCCTCTCATCGATACCTTTACCAAAACATGTTCCACACATCCCTCACATTACCGACATAATCATTTCACTCTAGCCCATCACCTAGATGAACCAGACCTGACACAACTCTAAGCATAGCAGGCATAGCAAGGTAGGAATCACATACATGGCTCAATCAACTCCTACACATGCTAGTGGGTTTCATCTAGTTGCTGTGGCAATGACAGGTCATGCAGAGGATAAGGGTTCAACTACCGTAGCACACAACAGTTTGAATCGTGTTGTCTTAATGCAGTAAACAAGAGCAGAAGCGAGAACATGGGTTGTATCGGAATGATCAATGGTTGCTTGCCTGTTGTAGTGGTAGTAGGCTACTGCCCTTCAGACGGATACTCGGGGTTATCCTCGGAGGCAGAACCTACCACGAAAATCACACCGAACATAATCAACACATGGCAATATGCAACAATATGATGCATGCTATGACATGGCAAGATGAAAGTATCTTGGCCTAATGCAAGCTAAAACAGAAGGGGATGAACTCATTTGAATCAAAGATTCAAATGTTAGCTCATTAAACATGGCCTTATTAGTGCATTACCTTATTCTGCTTAAACAGTAAGGTTAACTTGTTTTGTCATGCATGAAACCATTACAGATGGATAGATTGAATTTTTCTGATCATTTTTCATATATAAATCTTTGCATTTGGAGCTATGGTTGATTTTCTATGATTTTTAGAAGTTTTGGATATTTTCTTGAATTTCCTATATAAGAATAATTCCAGTAATCGAATTAATGCGTCAGCATGACATAGGTGTGACGTCAGCGGTCAACTGGGTCGGCCAGGTCAAACCTGACTGGTGGGCCCTGTCTGTCAGTGACTCAGCTAATTATCAGAATTAAATTAACACTAATTAGCTGTCAGTGGGGCCTGGGCCCACATGTCAGTGTCTAAACTAATTAAAATTAGTTAAGACTAATCCTAAACTAGTTAGCAGACCGGCCCCACCTGTCATAGACTCAGGGGGAGTCAACTTGGGCCCACACGGGTCAGACGTGGTCAACTCGCCGGTGGCTTGACGCCGGCGATGACAAACGCGACGGAGGGGCTCGGGTTTGCGTCTCCGGCGACCAAATCGACGGCGGAGAGCAGCTACGTGACGCGGGGAGCGAGCCGCGTCGTTTGGTGGAGGAAGTGGAGCTCGGGGAGGCCGGGAACAACGCCAGCGACGACCTTGGCGGTCGCCGGAGTTCGGGCGAGGATGAACCCGAAGCTACGGGGCACGGCGAGGCGCGGGGAGTGGTGCATTAGGCTCCTGGGAACGTGGTGAGTGTGGTGACACGCTCGGAATCGAGCTTACGCGCCTGTGGCCATGGCGGCGACATGGCCGGCGGAGCCGAGCTCTCGGCCGTGATGGCCAACGGGGTTAGAGGGCAGCTCGAGCGACGTGGCTTGGGGAGAAGAGAGAGAAGCTCACGGTGAGTGCAGCGGGCGTCGAAGCGGGCTCGGGGAAGCTTGGGAGGCGGCAAAACGTCGACGACGATCTCCGGTGACCGACGAGGGGAACGGCAGCGGTGGTGGCGTTGCAGCGTGTCCGAGGCCTCGTGGCTCGTCGAGGGAGATGTTGCGGAGCTCGTGGGAACGGTGGGGTGACACGGGGACGATGGTGGCTGCGGCTACGGCGGCAAGATGACGGAGGCTGCGTCGGCCATGGCTTTGGGGGAGCGAGGGAGAGAGGCAGGGGGCGAATGAGATGTCCACGGGGTCGGGGCGGCGACGTGGAGCTCACCCAGGTGTCTTGGCCTCGCGGGCGGCAAGCAGCTGACGCCGTGGCGAGCTCGTGCTCGCCGGCGTCACCTCTGTGCCTGCCTGGCGAGGGAGAAGCAGCTGGCTGGCGCGGGCCAGCACAGTGCTGGGCCGGCCAGGTGGGTTGCCAGGTGGGCTGCGGCCAGGTAAGTTTCCTGCTCCTCTTTTATTTCTGTTTTTCTATTTTTCTGTAAGTTTGTGGCTTTATTAAAAATACTTAGGCACATACAAAAATCCTGAAAATAATCATAGGCTCTGTTTAGATTATTTCCAACAGCCCACACTTATTTCTAGAATTATTTGAGCATTTAAAATATTTTATAGCATTTAAATGCCCAAATTCAAATACTTATGATTTAAGTCAAAAAATCCAGAATGTCCTAGAAAAGAGTGCACCATTTTTGTCAAAGGTTTTAACCCAAAACAAAAAGGGTGGGCTTTTTAGAAGGGCATTTCAGGTTCATTGAAAAAGTTTTTTAGTAAACCCTAGTTGTTTCCAGGGGGTGCTGGGGTTTCTGTCATCCCCATCTCAAATTTAAAAGGAATTTAAACATGATGCACACTCTAATGCTTGAACTAGCTAGGGTGTGACAAGGGAGGGGTTCTGCAATTTCACCCAAGGAAGACTGGCTGTGGATGCACATAGTCGTGAATTTGGGAATCTGGCACGTTATGCTCCTGAAGAGGTATCTACCGACGCTAAGAAGCAGGCAAGGTTTCGCAAGGGACTTAGCCCTGAGCTTCGCCGCGATCTTCGTCTGCACGAGTGCACATCCTTTCAGAAGTTGGTTAATAAAGCCATCAGTGCTGAGTCAGGCCAGTCTGACTATGACGCTTCACGCAAGCACTCACGTGATTTTGGCTCTTCATCCGGCTCTGGAGCTCAGAAGCGCCGGGTGTGGATCCCAAGCACAGCACTGCCACCCAGGTTCATTCGAGGCCATCCTTTGAGGCGCCTCGTCCCAACCAGCAGTTTGCACCGCCCAAGCCCTATGGTGGCCCCGCTGCTAATGATGCTCCACGCCCCAATGTGGTGACATGCTTTAAGTGTGGAGAGCCGGGTCACTATAGTCGAGAGTGTCCCCAGAACAACCCCAATCAGACTGGAAAGTCCGTTGGCCGTGGTAAGCCAGCGGGAAAGACATTCTACGCCAAGCCAGTCACTACTACACGTGGCCATGTCAACTATGTTTCAGCCGAGGAGGCTCATGAGGATCCTAACGTCGTCCTTGGTACGCTCCTTGTTAATTGCCATCCGACATCTGTTCTTTTTGATACTGGAGCATCTCATTCATTCATATCCGAGAACTATGCTCGATTGCGTAACACGACATTCTGTGACATGCCCTCTACCATGGAAATTCAAACCCCTGTCTCTAGATGGCAAACTTCTAGAGCAAGCCATGGGAACAAAATTCTTGTCGATAGACTTGTCTTCCTTGCATCCTTAATAGCTCTCAAGTCCTCGGACATAAACATCATTTTGGGTATGGACTGGATGTCAGCTCATTATGATAAGATTGATTGTGCCACTAGAACCGTTCAACTTACTCACCCATCGGGCAAGACCGTCAATGTCTTAACTCAAGTGGCCAAGCGCCAGCTTTACTCCCTAAATGCCAACCCCCTTCCAGACCTTGAAGATGTTCCGGTAGTCCGAGACTTTCCGGATGTCTTTCCAGAAGAACTGCCAGGTGTTCCACCTGACAGGGATGTCGAGTTTGTGATAGACCTTGTTCCAAGAACCGTTCCAATTTCTAGGAGACCCTATAAGATGGCACCCTTAGAACTAGCCGAGCTTAAGAACCAACTCGATGAGTCCTTGAAAAAGGGTTTCATCCGTCCTAGTTCCTCTCCTTGGGCTTGCCCCGTCCTCTTCGTCAAGAAGAAGGATGGAACGGATCGAATGGTTGTAGATTACCGACCTGTCAACTTGGTCACTATCAAGAACAAGTATCCGCTTCCTAGGATCAACGATCTGTATGATCAGCTCATTGGATCCTCAGTCTTTTCCAAGATAGATTTGAGGTTGGGCTACCATCAAATCAAAATCAGAAACGGGGACATTCCCAAAACGGCCTTTGTTACTCGTTATGGCCAATACGAGTACACCGTTATGTCCTTCGGTTTAACCAATGCCCCAGCCACCTTCTCTCGGTTAATGAACTCGGTCTTCATGAAGTATTTGGATAACTTCGTCGTAGTATACCTCGATGACATACTCATCTACTCCAAGAATGAAGAGGAACATGCCGAACATCTAAGGCTGGTATTGACGAAACTTCGAGAGCATCGCCTTTATGCCAAATTCTCCAAGTGTGAATTTTGGTTGCCAGAAGTGACCTATCTAGGCCATGTAATCTCTGGTAAGGATATTGCTGTCAATCCCGAGCGAGTTCAAGCTGTCCTTGATTGGACTCCACCTGAGACGGTCAAGCAAGTTCGGAGCTTCCTTGGCTTAGGGAGCTACTGCCACCGCTTCGTCGAGAATTTCTCCAAGGTTGCTAAACCTCTAACTGAACTCCTCAAGAAATATAAAAAGTTCGAGTGGACTCCACAGTGCGAGTTCAGCTTTCAGGAACTGAAAAGACGCCTGACATCTGCTCCCGTACTGGTACCACCAGATTTCTCCAAGGACTTTATTATCTATTAAGACGCCTCGCGACAAGGACTAGGTTGCATACTCATGCAAGATCGTCAGGTAATTGCCTATGCTTCACGGCAATTACACCCACATGAGGAAAATTATCCCACACATGATCTAGAGCTTGCAGTTGTAGTCCATGCACTTAAAACTTGGCGACATTACCTCCTCGGTAATTGTTGCGAGATCTTCACCGATCACCAAAGTTTGCAATATATCTTCACCCAACCAGATTTGAATCTCAGGCAAAGACGTTGGGTCGAGTTGATCTCGGATTACGACTTAGGAATAACTTACACCCCGGGCAAAGCCAATGTCATGGTTGATGCGCTAAGTCGTAAGTCCTATTGTAACAACCTGATGTTACAACAAAGTCAACCACTTCTCCATGAGGAATTTCATAAGCTTAATCTTCACATTGTTCCTCGAGGATTCCTATCCACCCTGGTGGAGAAGCCTAATCTTATGGATCAGATCATAACCACCCAGCGGTATGATAAGGGCATATCCCGGATTAAGGAAAACATCGCTAGCGGAGTTGCTAAATGTTTTTCCATGGATGAGCGAGGTGCTATCTTCTTCGAGAACCGCTTGGTGGTTCCCATGAAACAACATTTACGCCAGTTGATTCTTAAGGAAGCTCATGAATCCCCTCTCACCATTCATCCCGGTAGTACTAAAATGTATCAAGACCTACGCCAGAGGTTTTGGTGGACTAGGATGAAGAGAGAAATTGCTCAATACATCGCTAGTTGCGACGTTTGTCGTCGTGTTAAAGCAGAGCATCAATAGCCTGCTGGCACCCTTCAACCTTTGGCTATTCCTGAGTGGAAATGGGATAAAATCAGTATGGATTTCAACACTGGGTTTCCCAGGACCAAGAGAGGGAATAATGCCATCTTCGTCGTGATCGACCGTCTATCCAAAGTAGCCCACTTTCTACCTGTTCGTCAGAGTATCACCGTTAGTCAGCTAGCCGACTTATACATCTCCCAAATAGTGTCTCTTCATGGTGTTCCATTGGAAATTAACTCGGACCGTGGGAGTCTCTTCACCTCTCGATTTTGGGAAAGTTTCCAAAATGCTATGGGAACTCGTCTCTCTTTTAGCACCACCTTCCATCCTCAATCAAGTGGTCAAGTAGAGCGAGTCAATCAAATTCTGGAAGATATGCTCCGAGCTTCTGTCATCTCGTTCGGAATGGGTTGGGAGAATTGCCTTCCATTCGCGGAGTTTGCTTATAACAATAGTTATCAAGCTAGCTTGGGCAAGGCTCCTTTCAAAGTTCTCTATGGACGAAAATGTCGAACGCCTCTTAACTGGTCAGAAACCGGGGAAAGACAACTCTTTGGCCCGAATATGATTCAGGAAAGCAGAAGAGCAGGTTCGCGTTATTCGTGAGAAATTGAAAAGAGCCCAATCTCGTCAAAAGAGCCAATATGATCGTAAACATAAGCTCATGACTTTTGAAGTCGGCGAGAAGGCTTACCTTCGGGTTACTCCGTTAAAGGGAACCCATCGTTTCGGTATCAAAGGCAAATTGGCTCCTTGCTGCATCAGACCCTTTCGCATTCTTGCCAAACGAGGAGAAGTTGCCTACCAATTGGAACTACCTTCGCATCTTTCCAGAGTTCACGATGTCTTCCACGTTTCTCAACTCAGGCGCTGCTTCGCGGATCCTATCCGTGGAGTGGACCACGAAACGCTTGATCTACAAGATAACCTCTCATATCGGGAATATCCCGTTCGTATCCTTGATTAAGCCGAGCGTACCACTCGACGTTATAATATCAAGTTTCTCAAGGTTCAATGGTCACACCATTCTGAGAAAGAAGCCACTTGGGAAAGGGAGGATCTCCTTCGACTCGAGTACCCCACCTTCTTTCCGGAGGATCCTAAATCTCGGGACGAGATTCTTTTGGGTGGGGGTGAGTTGTCACACCCTAGCTAGTTCAAGCATAGAGTGTGCATCATGTTTAAATTCCTCTTAAATTTGAAATGGGGAAGTCAGAACCCCCAGCACCCCCCTGGAACAACTAGGGTTTACTAAAAACTTTTTCAATGAACCTGAAATGCCCTTCTAAAAAGCCCACCCTTTTTGCTTTGGGTTAAAACCTTTGACAAAAATGGTGCACATTTTTCTAGGACATCTAAGGTCATTATATTAATCCTTATGGTATTTGCATTTGGGCATTTAAATGCTATAAAATATTTTAAATGCTCAAATAATCATAAACTAAAATGTTTGCTGTTGGATATATTCTAAGTAGTAGCCATGATTAATTTTATGATTTATGGAAATGCCCTGGCATTTTTAATAAAGCCCTGAAGCTACAGAAATAATAGAATAAATAAGAAAAACAGAAAAAAGAGAGAGAGAGAGAGAGAGAGAGAGAGAGAGAGAAACTTACCTGGCGCAGCCCAGCTAACTCACCAGCCGGCCCACCTGGTGGCCCAGCACTGTGCTGGCCCGCGCCAGCCAGCTGCTACTTCCCCGCCAGGTAGGCAGGGAGGTGACGCCGGCGTGCCCGAGCTCGCCACGGCGTCACCTGCTTGCCGCCCGCGCCCTGGACGCCTGGACGCCTCCATGTCGCACCCCGAAGCCCCTGGACACGCCATTCCCCCCTGTCTCTCTCCCTTCGCCGTTCCCCACCATGGCCGACGCCCCTGTCGCAGCACCGTTGTCGTAGCCGTGCCCTCCGTCGTCCTCGCGCCGCGTCATCGTGTCCACGAGCTCCGCCGTCGTCGATTACATCGAGTGGGTCGAGCTCCGAGTGCTCGCTTGCCCGGGAGACGCTGCACTGAGCTCGCCCTCAACTCCGGCCACCGGAGATCCCTTTCGCCGCCCCCGCCGCATCAGCTCATCCCCGACCTCTCCGACTGCCTCGACGAGACCCCCGTGAGCTTAGCCACCTCCCCACCCTCTCCGTTCTCTTTCTCGAGCCCCGTAGCGACTACATGTAGATCACCCGCACGCACCACCGCGGAGCTCGTCGCCGACGAGGCTCCGGCCACCCAATGGCCACGCCACCCTGTCCACTAGTCCTACCGCACCTCCAGGAGCTCAACGGACCAAACCTCGTGCCTCCCCATGCCCCCTAGCGACTAGTTCATCCTCACCCGAGCTCCGACCGCCGCCAAACTCATCGCCGGCGACGTTTCCGGCCACCCCAGCTCCACCCACTGCCACCACTCGACGCGGCTTCCTCCCCGCATCACGTAGATACTCTCCGCCGTCCTTTTGGTCGTCGGAGTGCAAATCCCGCGTTGCTCCGCCGCGTCTGGCCTCACCAGCGGCTAGACGCCGGCGAGTTGACCCTGTTTGACCCCCGTGTGGGCCCAGGTTGAACCCCCTGAGTCTATGACAGGTGGGGCCGGTCTGCTAATTAGTTTAGGATTAGTTTTAACTAATTTTAATTAGTTTAGTCACTGACATGTGGGCCCAGGCCCCACTGACAGCTAATTAGTGTTAATTTAACTCTGTTAATTAGCTGAGTCACTGACAGACAGGGCCCACCAGCCAGGTTTGACCTGGCCGACCCAGTTGACCCGCTCACCTCACACCTATGTCATGCTGACGCATTAATTCAATTACTGGTTTTATTCTTTAATATGAAATTCCAGAAAATAGCCAAAACTTCTAAAAATCATAGAAAATCAACCATAGCTCCAAATGCAAAGATTTATATATGAAAAATGATCAGAAAAATTCAATCTATCCATCTGTAATGGTTCCATGCATGACAAAACAAGATAACCTTGCTGTTTAAGCAATATAAGATGATGCACTAATAAGGCTAAGTTAAATGAGCTATCATTTGAATCTTTGATTCAAATGGGTTCATACCTTTCTGTTTTAGCTTGCATTAAGCCAAGACACATTCATTTTGCCATGTCATAGCATGCATCATATTGTTGCATATTGGCATGTGTTGATTATGTTCGGTGTGTCTTTCGTGGTAGGTTCTGCCTCCGAGGATAACCCCGAGTATCCGTCTGAAGGGCAGTACCCTACTACCACTACAACAGGCAAGCAACCCACTGATCATTTTGATACAAACCCATGTTTTCGCTTCTGCTCTTGTTTGCTGCATTAAGACAACGCGATTCAAACTGCTGTGTGGTACGGTCTTATCCTCTGCATGACCTGTCATTGCCATAGTAACTAGATGAAACCCACTAGCATGTGTAGGAGTTGATTGAGCCATGTATGTGATTCCAACCTTGCTATGCCTGCTATGCTTAGAGTTGTGTCAGGTCTGGTTCGTCTGGGTGATGGGCTAGAGTGAAAGGATTATGTCGGTAATGTGAGGGATGTGTTGAACATGACTTGGTAAAGGTATCGATGAGAGGCCATGTAGGAGTACATGGTGGGTTGTTTCATTGAGACCGTCCCTAAGAACTGAGATCTGTATGTGTGATTTTAAGAATCAGCTACTACCATGCATTGGGATCCTTAATTGACCCTCTCGGCTTCTTAATCACCCTAGTACTCCGTCCAGGAGTTGCAAATAGTTTCTGGTGCTTGTAGGTTATGTGTTGGCGGCCGTGCGTAGCACTGACCCTAGGGGTGGGCTATGTTGCGGTAGATACACCGTGGCCGTGTATGTCGGGCGCCCGTTTGGCGTCTCGGGACCCTATTCACATCGTTTGGGGCTGTATGTGGAAACCTCGGCCGGACTCCCTGCGGATGGAACCTGGATAGGCGATGAACCTGGACTAGAGACTTGAGTGTTTAGGTAGGCCATGGCCGACACCCTCGTTGGGCTTCCGCTTGAAGGTTGCCGAGTACATGTCGTGTAAACGGCGGTAAGTGGTGAAAGCGTGTATGAAGAAGTACACCCCTACAGGGTATAAAACTATTCGAAAAGCCGCGTCCGCGGTAAAGGACTACTTGGTTGCCTATACAGTTCATAGACAAGTTAATGGTTACTACTAAAAGACTCAAGATAAGTGTGAGTACCGAGGATGGCCCTCTCGTAGGATGACGAGGGAGGATCCCCGGTGGAGTATTTTGTTGGTGAGTAGTGGACTCGTGTTTGAAAACTATTTTACTAGTGGAGTTCCGTAGGATAGCCTAGCCAAGAGTCAAAGCTGGCTTGCTGCAATAACCCCACCACCTTCTTGAGAATGAGCATGTATAGTAGGTTTTGTTGTAAGACTTGCTGAGTACCTTTGTACTCATGTTTGCTTAATTATTGTTTTCAGACGACAACACCGCCCCCTCTGATGGGTTCTACATAGACCTTGATGTCGACGAGTGACTAGCCACCCAGGTGGTGATCCTGGCCATGGAGGGCCCTATGTAGATAGACAGGCTTCGGAAGCCTTCTTGCTTTCTAGTGTCTGTACTCAGACTATTTGCTTCCGCTCGTGCTTGTATGCTTGTATGTCTTGAGTGTCGGGTCATGTGACCCCTACCTGTATGAACTTGTTATGTATGGCTCTCTGGAGCCTTTAAATAAAGTACTTGAGTTGTAGAGTTTTGTTGTGATGCCATGTTGTATGTACTCATATCGGGCATATTGTGTGTATGATTGAAATGCTTGGTATGAGTGGGATCCGACAATCTAGTTGTTTATCCTTGGCAGCCTTTCTTATGGGGAAATGTAGTCTAGTGTTCTCGAGCCATAGTAGTCCGCTACAGCCCGGTTCACCGGAGTCCTGCTAGCCCAGCACTACTGCTCAGGACACTTTACTGGCCGGCATGTGTTTCACTTTGTTCCTATGTCTGTCCCTTCGGGGAAATGTCACACGGTGACATCCGGAGTCCTGCCTAGCCTGCTAAAGCCCGGGTTCCCTGGAGTCCTGTTAGCCCAGTGCTACAGCCCGGATTCACTCGCTGATGACCGACATGCTCGATGTGATTCATGTATGCCTGTCTCCATAGGTCTGTGCCGCTTTGGGTTCACGACTAGCCATGTCGGCCCGGGTTCTCTGTCATATGGATGCTAGCGACACTATCATATACGTGAGCCAAAAGGCGCAAACGGTCCCGGGCCATGGTAAGGCGACACCCGTGGGATACCTTGCGTGAGGCCGCAATGTGATATGAGGTGTTACCAGCTAGATCGATGTGACTTGGAATCGGGGTCCTGACAGTTGTCCACGTACCCTCATAGACCGATAGCGGAAGCGTTAGCACAACACGGTCGATGTAGTTGTAAGTCTTCATGATCCGACCGATCAAGTACCAAACGTATGGCACCTCCGAGTTCAGCACACGTTCAGCCCGATCACATCCCTCGAACTCTGATCCAGCCGAGTGTTGAGGGAGAGTTTCATCAGCACAACGGCGTGGTCATGATGATGATGTTCTACTGACGCAGGGCTTCGCCTAAGCACTGCTACAGTATTATCGAGGTGGACTATGGTGGAGGGGGGCACCGCACACGGCTAAAAGATCAAACGATCAATTGTTGTGTCTATGGGGTGCCCCCTGCCCCCGTATATAAAGGAGCAAGGGGGGTGCGGCCGGCCTAGAGAGGGGCGCGCCAGGAGGAGTCGTACTCCTACTGGGAGTAGGACTCCCCCCTTTTCCTTGTTGGACTAGGAGAGAGGGGGGAAAGAGGTGGAGGAGAAGAAGGAAGGGGGGGCGCCGCCCCCCTCCCCTTGTCCTATTCGGACTAGGGGGGAGGGGCACGTCCCATGCCCTGGCGGCCTCTCCTCTCTTTCCACCAAGGCCCACTAAGGCCCATTAAGTCCCCGGGGGGTTTCGGTAACCTCCCGGTACTCCGGTAAAATCCCGATTTCACCCAGAACACTTCCGATATCCAAACATAGGCTTCCAATATATCAATCTTCATGTCTCGACCATTTCGAGACTCCTCGTCATGTCCGTGATCACATCCGGAACTCTGAACAACCTTCGGTACATCAAAACATATAAACTCATAATATAACTGTCATCGAAACATTAAGAGTGCGGACCCTACGGGTTCGAGAACAATGTAGACATGACCGAGACACGTCTCCGGTCAATAACCAATAGCGGAACTTGGATGTTCATATTGGCTCCCACATATTCTATGAAGATCTTTATCGGTCAGACCGCATAACAACATATGTTGTTCCCTTTGTCATCGGTATGTTACTTGCCCGAGATTCGATCGTCGGTATCTCAATACCTAGTTCAATCTCGTTACCGGCAAGTCTCTTTACTCGTTTCATAATACATTATCCCGCAACTAACTCATTAGTTGCAATGCTTGCAAGGCTTAAGTGATGTGCATTACGGAGAGGGCCCAGAGATACCTCTCTGACAATCTGAGTGACAAATCCTAATCTCGAAATACGCCAACCCAACAAGTACCTTTGGAGACACCTGTAGAGCACCTTTATAATCACCCAGACGTTTGGTAGCACACAAAGTGTTTCTCCGTGCGACGCCCCCGCTTTGACCGTACACTAATCATACACGCAAACGTGTACAATCAAGATCAGGGACTCACGGGAAGATATCACAACACAACTCTACAAATAAAATAAGTCATACAAGCATCATATTACAAGCCAGGGGCCTCGAGGGCTCGAATACAAGAGCTCGGTCATAGACGAGTGAGAGGAAGCAACAATATCTGAGTACAGACATAAGTTAAACAAGTTTGCCTTAAGAAGGCTAGCACAAACTGGGATACAGATCGGAAGAGGCGCATGCCTCCTGCCTGGGATCCTCCTAAACTACTCCTGGTCGTCGTCAGCGGGCTGCACGTAATAGTAGGCACCTCCCGAGTAGTAGTAGTCGTCGTTGACGGTGGCGTCTGGCTCCTGGGCTCCAACGTCTGGTCGTAGCAATCGAGTATAGGAAGGGGGAAAAGGGGGAGAAAAGCAACCATGAGTACTCATCCAAAGTACTCGCAAGCAAGGAGCTACACTACATATGGATGCATTGGTATCAAATGGTATAAGGGTATCATATGTGGACTGAACAGTAGAATGCCGGAATAAGAGGGGGATAGATAGTCCTATCGAAGACTACGCTTCTGGTAACCTCCATCTTGTAGCAAGAGAGAGAGTAGCTGGTAAGTTCACCAAGTAGTATCGTGTAGCATAATCCTAACCGATGATCCTCCCCTCGTCGCCCTGTGAGAGAGCGATCACCGGTTGTATCTGGCACTCGGAAGGGTGTGTTTTATTAAGTATCTAGTTCTAGTTGTCATGAGGTCAAGGTACAACTCCGGGTCGTCCTTTTACCGAGGGACACGACTATTCGAATAGATCAACTTCCCTGCAGGGGTGCACCACATAACCCAACACGCTCGATCCCATTTGGATGGACACACTTTCCTGGGTCATGCCCAGCCTCGGAAGATCAACATGTCGCAGCCCTACCTAGACACAACAGAGAGGTCAGCACGCCGGTCTAAATCCTATGGCGCAGGGGTCTGGGCCCATCGCCCATTGTACACCTGCACGTTGCGTACGCGGCCGGAGAGCGGACCTAGCAACCTCCATTACAAAGGAAGTTGCGTTACACGGTCCAACCCGGCGCGCGTCGCTCAGTCGCTGACGTCAAGAAGGCTTCGGCTGATACTACGATGTCGAGTGCCCATAACTGTCCCCGCGTAGATGGTTAGTGCATATAGGCCAGTAGCCAGACTCAGATCAAATACCAAGATCTCGTTAAGCGTGTTATTCTGAAGTAACCACGGACGCCGACCAGGGCCAGGCCCACCTCTCTCCTAGGTGGTCTCAACCTGCCCTGTCGCTCCGCCACAAAGTAACCATCGGGGGCCTTCGGGAACTCAGGCCCACCTCTACCGGGATGGAGCCACTTGCCCCTTCAGCCCCCAACATCGGAATCACTCGCGGGTACTCCTACGAGCCGACCCGACTTTAATCACCACAAGTATCATATATTATGTATAAGTATATACCCGTGACCACCTCCCAAGTGATCACGGCCCGATAGTATAGCATGGCAGACAGACAAGAATGTAGGGCCACTGATGGTAAACTAGTATCCTATACTAAGCATTTAGGATTGCGGGTAAGGTATCAACAACTGGACCAACAATGACAGGCTATGCATCAGAATAGGATTAACGGAAAGCAGTAACATGCTACACTACTCTAATGCAAGCAGTATAGAGAAGAGTAGGCGATATCTGGTTATCAGGGGGGGCTTGCCTGGTTGCTCTGGCAAGAGAGAGGGGTCGTCAACACCGTAGTCGTACTGGGTAGCAGCGGCGTCGGTCTCGATGTTTAGCAAGAGAAGAGGGGGAAGAAACAATGAATATAATGCAAACAAATGCATGACATGACAAAGCTGATGCTAGGTGTGCCCTAACGCGGTACGTGGTGGTATCGGTGAAAGGGGAAAACATCCGGGAAAGTATTCCCGGTCTTTCACGTTTTCGGACAAATGAACCGGAGGGGGAAAGTTGCGTGTTTGCTATGCTAGGGATGCGTGGCGGACGAATGGGCTGTGTATCCGGATTCATCTCGTCGTTCTGAGCAACTTTCATGTACAAAGTTTTTCGATTCGAGCTACTGTTAATTTTCTATGATTTTTCAAAGTTTTAATATTATTCTGAAATTATTTTTAATTCAAAAATAAATGCTAAATTGCTAGGCGCACCCAGCACAGTGTACACAAAAATATACCCAGTGGCTGATAGGTGGGCCAGTGGGACCCAGTTGACCAGTCAACGTTTGACTGGTCAACAGGGGTGGGACCCTCTGTCATTGACTGTTTTAGTTAATTAGGGTTTAGGTTAATTAGTTAGGCTTCATTAGTTGTTTTAGTTTAATTAAACAAAATTAATTAAGTTAATTAATCCTTTAATTAATAAATTAATTAATCTTTTTTTTAATCTTAATCTTTTTTTAAACCGTTCTAGGGTGGGCCCCTCCTGTAATAGGCCCTGGGGGGGCAGCACCCACTGGTCAATGGCCCAGAGGCCACTTCGGGTGCGGGCGACGGGCGCTGGGCGCCTGGTGCGGGCGCACCCGAGCGAGGCAAACCGGCGTGGGCGGGAGGCTCGCCGGAGCGTGGCCACGGCGAGCCGGCTGCGGACGGCGTCGGCGGAGGGCAGCGGGTCGGCGAGCAGCAGCGAAGCTGGGCGGCGGAGCTGGCTGCGGCAGAGCAGCGGCGCTAGGCAGCGGTGGGGCTACGCAGAGCAACGACGCAGCAGCGGCGACACAGGGGAGGCGCGGTCGCGCGGGGGGGGGGGGCACCAGGGCTGAGGCGAGAAAGCGCAGGGCGCGCGGTAGCCGGCAGCGGTGGGCGGCGCTTGGTCGGGGCGGCCTTGGTGACCAGTGGCGGACGACGACGGGGGAAGACGCAGGGTGGCAGCTCGCGAGCAGGGGCAGGGCGCTGGTACGCGCGGGGGTAGCGGGCGTGGCCTGCCGGCTGACGCGTACGGGCTGCGGGGTGCGGCGTCGTCCGCGGAGGCGGCCGAAGCAGGCACAGCGCAGCGAAAGCAACAGGGGAGGCGCGTCGGCGGGCGCGGCCGACTAGAGCGGCAAGGCAGAGCCGGCGAGGCCGGGAGACCAGGCGCGGTCCGCGGCAGGCCCGGGCGCAGGGGGAGGCGACGGGGGCTGGAGACGGGAGCGAGGCGGCGGGGCGAGGCCGCGGTGATGCGCGCGGGCGTGCACGGCGGTGGAGACCGGGGCGCGCGGTGACGCGGTGAGCGAGGCGCGTTTTCACTGGGGCCGTATGGGACAGGGAAACGGGGCGCGGGGAGGGGATGGGGACGACGCGCAGCGGGGAAGCAAGCCGGCGGAGAAGTCTGGCGAGGCGGCGTGGTCTCCAGGCGGCGACGGGTGACGGCGTCGGGCGCCTCCTCCTCGATCCCGATCCAATCGGGGGAGAGGGGGAGGAGATATTTTCGGGAGTGGGGGGAGTGTCGGTGGTTGTGGGGGAAGTGGGGGGAGGAGTGGATAAGGGGAGGGGGTGGGCCGGCCCGGTGGTTGAGGCCCAAGGGGGGCGGTGGCCAACTAGGCCAGCCGGCCCAGTTGAGGGGGGGCTTTCTCCTTTTTGTTTTTTTGTTTTTATTTTCTGTTTTGCATTTTCTTTTATTTATATTTTTGTTTTACCTTTTGTTCATTTCTCTTTTAGTATTTAATGTATTTTAGTTTATTAAAGGATAAAATAAATTTCTAAATTAGTATTATCATTTATCCCACGGCTACAAAAAGTTTGACCCCTAAATAAAATGTTTTAATATTTTATAATTTAGAAAAGGCATTTAATTAACATTTTAGTTACTGTTTTAATTATCATAGTGCATTTAATTATTTTAAAGAAATGTGGTTTCTCTACCCATATTACCTATGATTTAATTGCCACAAACCGAACATTTTTGTTTTATTGTTTGAAAACTTTTGTTGTATACCATATTTGGAATTTGAATTTTGAATCGGTTTTTGAACTAACGAGGAATTAGCAACAGTAACGGAGGTGACGTGGCATCATTAGCAGAGTTTTTCTGTAGCCTAATTATCCGGGCGTCACAATTCTCCTCCACTACAAGAAATCTCGTCCCGAGATTTAAGAGGTGGAATAAGGGGGAAAGGTCTGGTTACGAAATCCTAACGAGTCTTCTTGGCCTTTGTTGCTCTTCTCGAGGTGGTCGATCCATAGCACTGGTGTCTTCATTCCTATGCATCGATGCATCATGATGAAGTTGTCGTTCTTCCTTCAGGATCTTCACCGTACGTACGAAAGGATAAGAGGGGAAAAACTCTTATAGGGACGGATTCTAACAAAATTGAGCGTCGGACGATTAGCTCAGGGGAAGAAGCATAAGTATCTCTCGAATTGAAACTTAATAAGATATCGAGAGCTAAGTAAGAAGGTACCATGAGAAGTTTCAAATGGATAGGCAATCGTTCGATGTCTAAAACAAAGTGCGATAGGGGTCCAGAGCAATGAGATTAAGTATTAAATCTGTTACCAGAATAGATCACTAGGAATGAGGCCCGTGAATTACATACGAAGTCAAGCGTGAGGAATAACTTTGACAACATGGTATACAAGAGAGTCAGATTTCGATCCAGTGGAACTGTGGGTTATGGGACCACCATGTGGGTTAAAAGTAGGAAGGGCGATGACGTCTTGCACGATCATGTAAGCAAGGCATGTCAGAGGATAGCATGTCAGTTATGTCAGCAACAACATCGGTACCAAGGGCGAGGGACGAAGAGAACCATTTTCCTGCTCGTTTGAACGAGGCGGACCAATAGGCAAAGTTCTCGTCCATCGGCGACTACCAGAATGTCATCAACAATGGTAACAGGGTCTTACTGACAGAATTGTACACCGAGGTGCTTACACAAGCAGGAGAATTTTACTGCTTAGATCATATAGATCACAAGAAAGGTTAAACCAAACAATGGAAAGGAAAATATGATTATCAGATTAAACAGAACAACGGAAAGGAAAATGTGTTAAAACACATATTTCGGTGGTATATCCTTCTCAAGGACAAGCAGAGAAGAAATATCCATGACAGGATATAAAGAAGAAAACCCTTTAGGTAAGGGGAGAGAAATTTAATGATGTATGCTCAAGGAAATCATACACAAGTAAACATTGGTTGAAAGGTGCACCCGAAATATGGGCTTAGGTAGCATGATCAATGTTGGAATGGTGATTCGATAACCAATGGTCTAAGAATGAAATATTGACCATTAAATTCAAAGCAATAGGGTTGCTAGAAGTTTAGAAGTCGCACATCATAGTTCAATTGTCGGTTTTTCGGTTAGAAAGAACACGGGGACCTAGGAATGAATGGATATGGAAAGAAGTATCACTTGTATCAAGATCTCTTAAGAGGTGGTGAAATTCTCACGACTTTATTGACATAAAAGATGGTAATACTTCCAAGGTATAGAAGAACAACTGCTGGGTAGCAAGGATCTCAAGGTATAACACAAAACACGAACAAGTTTGTGTTGAACGGAAGGCAATAAAGTTTGCGTCGATGATAACACAAATCATCGAGGGGCAAGGATGGTATTACCCATCAAGAATTCGATATATATCTTGGCAGAGCTTAGGATGTTGATGATGATCACGACACAGTTGTCGAGAGATTTCATGAAGATGTAATCAGTCGGCGATGCCATCAAGTCAAATGATGATGAAGCGAACGGTTATGGGAACCAAGGGTACGACATAAACTCAAAATCAAGTTTGATGTTCAAGGAGAAATGATAAGAAAAGGAAGTTCGACGTAAGATTAGCTCATCGTCAAAAATTGTGCTCCGAGAAGGACCAGGTAGCACAATTAAAATTTAGCACCATAATGATATAGCCGATCGGGCTAGGAATGACTTGAAGGATTATTAAACTCATAAGCAACAAAAATTACTTAGAGTTAATGATTCGGATTACGGACTCGATTCACTATCGGTGTCCCTCAGTGTCTAACAACTCAAAACCCGGGGAAAATTTGGAATCAATACTCGAAGGTAGAACATGATAGAGGTTGCAGAGGTGTATTTATCTGCAGAAGACAAGTGCTTTAACTAGTCCGATAAATGGAATCAAGGAGAAAATATGATCGGAACCACGATTGCAAAGGATCAATTCACAGATACCAAATGATATTATATCAAGGGAATAGTTATTATTACAAGAAGCTTCCATGATAGGATATATATCGTGTCCATGGGCATGAACACAAAGTTCAAGGTCGACTCCCACTTGTTCAATGCATAACCTTCCATTCACCCCTCGTATTTCGAAAATGACATTAGTTGTTGAAAAATTTACCTGGTGCAATACCAGATAAGTATGACCCGTGAAATCTTTCGGGTTCCCACGGATTAGGAAAGGCGTAGGTTCAACCCATAAGGGCATCTTAGGAACATATACCACAAACTTCGGAGTAATAACACAAGCTCGAAAGCAGAGCATGGTTGGTCAATCAGAGGATAGGATTTACCAATGGAAAAAGAACTTCCAAAGTGATTGAATATGAAGGACGCTATCGGATAAAATCCAACAAAGGATCCGGTGGTCCTCAAGGGATCTGATGTGAGCATCGGTACTCAACCAGAGGAATAAACAATGCAAGGAGATCAGACTTTAGAAACAACTGACTAATTCAAGGCTCAAATGCAAAGGAATTATTAATTCCAAGACAAGGGATCAGAAGCAATGCTCTGATCAGGGGTGGATAAGTTGAATAGCCTTAGGGGTACAATTGACGGCAAACAGATTGGTCGAGAACAAGCTCATGTTCAAAAATGACGTCTGAGCCAGAAAGATAATTTAAAAGGATCAACTGATGATTGCGTGCATTCGCACTCAAGTTGACTCAATAGGATCAAAATGACAATGTCTAAGGATACTAACGAATATTGCCAGACATATGGAAAGCATCCATAATGCAAGCAGACAAGTATTGCAGAGCAATAAGCTACTAAGGATTTTTGGAGGATCGAATAGTATTTCGAAGACCATTGTGAAACACATGAACAACTGGGGGATGAGCGGATACTCGATAAGTGTGAGAATTATCCATAGGGGTATTTAGATGACAAAGAACAGCAAGGCAGTAAGCTCAAAGGATTATCGAAACAATGACGAGTATTTCAGGGTATCTTGTAATAACAAGACCAACTGGGGATGAATGTAAGAATAACAACTGCAAGTAGTTATCCATAAGGGTTGATGGTGGAAGGGGAATTGCAAACACGATGGCACAAAGCCTCGGGAGGACATCTGAGAGTATTTTCAGAATCTTCTGTTGAAGCAGTCGATCGTCCGGATGGTAGGGCTCTCCGGGAGAAAGTATTTACGAGAACCTAGAGTTAGAGTTAGCAAAATTCATTTAACCCGAATAGAAGAGAGATCAGAGTCCCAGAGTATAGACAAGGAGTAAAAGATCGTAATACCACCCAATGGCGATGTGGGCCCGTAATCCACACGGCCATGTTAGTAAAAGTTTTTCAATGACTAGACTCGACTTCGGCCAACGAGTTGGAAAGGGGGATTCCTACAGGCAGTTGGCTCTGATACCAACTTGTGACGCCCCCGCTTTGAGCGTACACTAATCATACACGCAAACGTGTACGATCAAGATCAGGGACTCACGGGAAGATATCACAACACAACTCTACAAATAAAATAAGTCATACAAGCATCATATTACAAGCCAGGGGCCTCGAGGGCTCGAATACAAGAGCTCGATCATAGACGAGTCAGCGGAAGCAACAATATCTGAGTACAGACATAAGTTAAACAAGTTTGCCTTAAGAAGGCTAGCACAAATTGGGATACAGATCGAAAGAGGCGCAGGCCTCCTGCCTGGGATCCTCCTAAACTACTCATGGTCGTCGTCAGCAGGCTGCACGTAATAGTAGGCACCTCCCGAGTAGTAGTAGTCATCGTCGACGGTGACGTCTGGCTCCTGGGCTCCAACGTCTGGTCGTAGCAATCGAGTATAGGAAGGGGGAAAAAGGGGGGAGAAAAGCAACCGTGAGTACTCATCCAAAGTACTCGCAAGCAAGGAGCTACACTACATATGGATGCATTGGTATCAAATGGTATAAGGGTATCATATGTGGACTGAACTGCAGAATGCCGGAATAAGAGGGGGATAGATAGTCCTATCAAAGACTACGCTTCTGGTAACCTCCATCTTGTAGTAGGAGAGAGAGTAGCCGGTAAGTTCACCAAGTAGCATCGTGTAGCATAATCCTAACCGATGATCCTCCCCTCGTCGCCCTGTGAGAGAGCAATCACCGGTTGTATCTGGCACTCGGAAGGGTGTGTTTTATTAAGTATCCGGTTCTAGTTGTCATAAGGTCAAGGTACAACTCCGGGTCGTCCTTTTACCGAGGGACACGACTATTCGAATAGATCAACTTCCCTGCAGGGGTGCACCACATAACCCAACACGCTCGATCCCATTTGGCTGGACACACTTTCCTGGGTCATGCCCGGTCTTGGAAGATCAACACGTCACAGCCCTACCTAGGCACAACAGAGAGGTCAGCACGCCGGTCTAAATCCTATGGCGCAGGGGTCTGGGCCCATCGCCCATTGCACACCTGCACGTTGCGTACGCGGCCGGAGAGCAGACCTAGCAACCTCCATTACAAAGGAAGTTGTGTTACGCGGTCCAACCCGGCGCGCGTCGCTCAGTCGCTGACGTCACGAAGGCTTCGGCTGATACTACGACGTCGAGTGCCCATAACTTTCCCCGCGTAGATGGTTAGTGCGTATAGGCCAGTAGCCAGACTCAAATCAAATACCAAGATCTCGTTAAGCGTGTTATTCTGAAGTAACCATGGACGCCGACCAGGGCCAGGCCCACCTCTCTCCTAGGTGGTCTCAACCTGCCCCTGCCCTGTCGCTCCGCCACAAAGTAACCGTCAGGGGCCTTCGGGAACTCAGGCCCACCTCTACCGGGATGGAGCCACCTGCCCCTTCAGCCCCCAACATCGGAATCACTCCTGGGTACTCCTACGAGCCGACCCGACTTTAATCACCACAAGTATCATATATTATGTATAAGTATATACACGTGACCACCTCCCAAGTGATCGCGTCCCGATAGTATAGCATGGCGGACAGACAAGAATGTAGGGCCACTGATGGTAAACTAGCATCCTATACTAAGCATTTAGGATTGCAGGTAAGGTATCAACAGCTGGAGCAACAATGATAGGCTATGCATCAGAATAGGATTAACGGAAAGCAGTAACATGCTACACTACTCTAATGCAAGCAGTATAGATAAGAGTAGGCGATATCTGGTGATCAGGGGGGCTTGCCTGGTTACTCTGGCAAGAGAGAGGGGTCGTCAACACCGTAGTCGTACTGGGTAGCAGCAGCGTCGGTCTCGATGTTTAGCGAGAGAAGAGGGGGAAGAAACAATAAATATAATGCAAACAAATGCATGACGATGCATGACATGACAAAGCTGATGCTAGGCGTGCCCTAACGCGGTACCAGGTGGTACCGGTGAAGGGGGAAAACATCCGGGAAAGTATTCCCGGTCTTTCGCGTTTTCGGACAGATGAACCGGAGGGGGAAAGTTGCGTTTTTGCTATGCTAGGGATGCGTGGCGGACGAACGGGCTACGTATTCGGATTCGTCTCGTCGTTTTGAGCAACTTTCATGTACAAAGTTTTTCAATCCAAGCTACGATTAATTTTCTATGATTTTTCAAAGTTTTAATATTATTCTGAAATTATTTTTAATTCAAAAATAAATGCTAAATTGCTAGGCGCACCCAGCACAGTGTACACAGAAGTGTACCCAGTGGCTGACAGGTGGGCCAGAGGGACCCAGTTGACCAGTCAACGTTTGACTGGTCAACAGGGATGGGACCCCCCTGTCGTTGACTGTTTTAGTTAATTAGGGTTTAGGTTAATTAGTCATGCTTCATTAGTTGTTTTAGTTTAATTAAACAAAATTAATTAAGTTAATTAATCCTTTAATTAATTAATTAATAATTTTATTTGTTTAATCTTAATCTTTTTTAAAACCGTTCTGGGTGGGGCCCCCCTGTCATAGGCCCTGGGGGGCAGCACCCACTGGTCAGTGGCCCAGAGGCCACTTCGGGTGCGGGCGACGGGCGCTGGGCGCCTGGTGCGGGCGCACCCGAGCGGGGCAAACCGGCGCGGGCGGGAGGCTCGCCCGAGCGCGGCCACGGCGAGCCGGGTGCGGACGGCGTTGGTGGAGGGCAGCGGGTCGGCGAGCAGTAGCGAAGCTGGGCGGCGGAGCTGGCTGCGGCAGAGCAGCGGCGCTACACGGCGGTGGGGCTACGCAGAGCAACGGCGCAGCAGCGGCGCCGCAGGGGAGGCGTGGTCGCGCGGGAGGGGGGCACCAGGGCTGAGGCGAGCAAGCGCGGGGCGCGCGGTAGCTGGTAGCGGTGGGCGGCGCTCGGTCGGGGCGGCCTTGGCGACCAGTGGCGGGCGACGCCGGGGGAAGGCGTGGGGTGGCAGCTCGCGAGCAGGGGCGGGGCGCTGGAACGCACGGGGGTAGCGGGCGTGGCCAGCCGGCGGACGCGTACAGGCTGCGGGGTGCGGCGTCGCGCGCGGAGGCGGCCGAAGCAGGCACAGCGCGGCGAAAGCAACAGGGAAGGCGCGTTGGCGGGCGCGGCCAACTAGGGACGCAGGGCGGAGCCGGTGAGGCCGGGAGACCAGGCGCAGTCCATGGCAGGCCCGGGCGCAGGGGGAGGCGACGAGGGCTGGAGACGAGAGCGAGGCAGCGGGCCGAGGCCGCGGTGATGCGCGCGGGCGTGCACGGCGGTGGAGACCGGGGCGCGCGGTGACGCGGTGAGCGCGCGGGGGGGGGGGGGGGGGGGTTGCGGCGGCGAGCGCGAGCGCACGAGGGAGAGGGAGGGAGCGAGGCACGTGCTCACTTGGGCCGTAGGGGACGGGGCAACGGGGCGCGGGGAGGGGATGGGGACGACGTGCGGCGGGGAAGCAGGCTGGCTGAGAAGTCCGGCGAGGCGGCGCGATCTCCAAGCGGCGACGGGTGACGGCGTCGGGCGCCTCCTCCTCGATCCCGATCTAATCGGGGGGGAGGGGGAGGAGATATTTTCAGGAGTGCGGGGGGGGGGGGGGGAGTGTCGGTGGTTGTGGGGGAAATGGGGGGAGGAGTGGATAAGGGGAGGGGGTGGGCTGGCCCGGTGGTTGAGGCCCAAGGGGGGCGGTGGCCAACTGGGCCAACCGGCCTAGTTGAGGGGGGGCTATCTCCTTTTTGTTTTTTGTTTTTATTTTCTGTTTTGCATTTTCTTTTATTTATATTTTTGTTTTACCTTTTGTTCATTTCTCTTTTAGTCTTTAATGTATTTTAGTTTAATTAAAGGATAAAATAAACTTCTAAATTAGTATTATCATTTATCCCACGGCTACAAAAAGTTTGACCCCTAAATAAAATGTTTTAAAATTTATAATTTAGAAAAGGCATTTAATTAACATTTTAGTTACTGTTTTAATTATCATAGTGCATTTAATTATTTTAAAGAAATGTGGTTTCTCTACCCATATTTCCTATGATTTAATTGCCACAAACCGAACATTTTTGTTTTATTGTTTGAAAACTTTTGTTGTATGCCATATTTGGAATTTAAATTTTGAATTGGTTTTTGAACTAACGAGGGATTAGCAACAGTAACAGAGGTGACATGGCATCATTAGGAGAGTTTTTCTGTAGCCTAATTATCCGGGCGTCACACTCCGGTAAACGAGAGTTGCATAATCTCATAGTCATAGGAACATGTATAAGTCATGAAGAAAGCAATAGCAACATACTAAACGATCGGGTGCTAAGCTAACGGAATGGGTCAAGTCAATCACATCATTCCCCTAATGGTGTGATCCCGTTAATCAAATGACAACCCATGTCAATGGTTAGGAAACTTAACCATCTTCGATCAACGAGCTAGTCAAGTAGAAGCATACTAGTGACACTCTATTTGTCTATGTATTCACACATGTATTATGTTTTCGGTTAATACAATTCTAGCATGAATAATAAACATTTATCATGATATAAGGAAATAAATAATAACTTTATTATTGCCTCTAGGGCATATTTCCTTCAGTCCCCCACTTGCACTAGAGTCAATAATCTAGATTACACAGTAATGATTCTAACATGGAAGAGGCTTAGTCAACGGGTCTGCAACATTCAGATCCGTATGTATCTTGCAAATTTCTATGTCTCCCACCTGGACTAAATCCTGGATGGAATTGAAGCGTCCCTTGATGTGCTTGGTTCTCTTGTGAAATCTGGATTCCTTCGCCAAGGCAATTGCACCAGTATTGTCACAAAAGATTTTCATTGGACCCGATGCACTAGGTATTACACCTAGATCGGATATGAACTCCTTCATCTAGACTCCTTAATTTGCTGCTTCCGAAGCAGCTATGTACTCCGCTTCACACGTAGATCCCGCCACAACGCTTTGTTTAGAACTGCACCAACTGACAGCTCCACCGTTCAATGTAAACACGTATCTGGTTTGCGATTTAGAATCGTCTGGATCAGTGTCAAAGCTTGCATCAACTGTTGGGGAACGTAGTAATTTGAAAAGTTTCCTACGCACACGCAAGATCATGGTGATGCATAGCAACGAGAGGGGAGAGTGTGATCTACGTACCCTTGTAGACCGACAACGGAAGCGTTAGCACAACGCGGTTGATGTAGTCGTACGTCTTCACGACCCGACCGATCAAGCACCGAAACTACGGCACCTCCAAGTTTTAGCACACGTTCAGCTCGATGACGATCCCCGGACTCCGATCCAGCAAAGTGTCGGGGAAGAGTTCCGTCAGCACGACGGCGTGGTGACGATCTTGATGTACTACCGTCGCAGGGCTTCGCCTAAGCACCGCTACAATATTATCGAGGATTATGGTGGAAGGGGGCACCGCACACGGCTAAGAATATGATCACGTGGATCAACTTGTGTGTCTATGGGGTGCCCCCTGCCCCCGTATATAAAGGAACAAGGGGGAGGTACGGCCGGCCAGGAGGAGGGCGCGCCAGGAGGAGTCCTACTCCCACCGGGAGTAGGATTCCCCCCCTTTCCTAGTTGGAATAGGATTCGGGAAGGGGGAAAGAGGAGAGAGAGAAGGAAGGGGGGGCGCCCCCCTCTCCTTGTCCTATTCGGAATAGGGGGGAGGGGCGCGCGGCCCAGCCCTGGCCACCTCTCCTCTCTTCCACTAAAGCCCACTAAGGCCCATATACCTCCCGGGGGGGTCCGGTAACCTCCCGGTACTCCGGTAAAATCCTGATTTCACCCGGAACACTTCCGATATCCAAATATAGGCTTCCAATATATCAATCTTTATGTCTCGACCATTTCGAGACTCCTCGTCATGTTCGTGATCACATCCGGGACTCCGAACAAACTTCGGTACATCAAAATGCATAAACTCATAATATAACTGTCATCAAAACCTTAAGCGTGCGGACCCTACGGGTTCGAGAACAATGTAGACATGACCGTGACACATCTCCGGTCAATAACCAATAGCGGAACCTGGATGCTCATATTGGCTCCCACATATTCTACGAAGATCTTTATCGGTCAGACCGCATAACAACATACGTTGTTCCCTTTGTCATCGGTATGTTACTTGCCCGAGATTCGATCGTCGGTATCTCAATACCTAGTTCAATCTCGTTACCGGCAAGTCTCTTTACTCGTTTCGTAATACATCATCTTGCAACTAACTCATTAGTTGTAATGCTTGCAAGGCTTATGTGATGTGCATTACCGAGAGGGCCCAGAGATACCTCTCCGACAATCGGAGTGACAAATCCTAATCTCGAAATACGCCAACCCGACATGTACCTTTGGAGACACCTGTAGAGCTCCTTTATAATCACCCAGTTACATTGTGACGTTTGGTAGCACACAAAGTGTTCCTCCGGCAAACGGGAGTTGCATAATCTCATAGTCATAGGAACATGTATAAGTCATGAAGAAAGCAATAGCAACATACTAAACGATCGGGTGCTAAGCTAATGGAATGGGTCATGTCAATCACATCATTCTCCTAATGATGCGATCCCATTAATCAAATAACAACTCTTTGTCTATGGTTAGGAAACATAACCATCTTTGATTAACGAGCTAGTCAAGTAGAGGCATACTAGTGACACTCTGTTTGTCTATGTATTCACACATGTATTATGTTTCCGGTTAATACAATTCTAGCATGAATAATAAACATTTATCATGAAATAAGGAAATAAATAATAACTTTATTATTGCCTCTAGGGCATATTTCCTTCATCAACGTAACCGTTTACGATGAGCTCTTTGTCACCTCCATAAACGAGAAACATATCCTTAGTCCTTTTCATGTATTTTAGGATGTTCTTGACTGTTGTCCAGTGATCCACTCCTGGATTACTTTGGTACCTCCCTGCTAGACCTATAGCAGGGCACACATCAGGTCTGGTACACAGCATTGCATACATGATAGAGCCTATGGCTGAAGCATAGGGAGCGTCTTTCATTTTCTCTCTATCTTCTGCAGTGGTCGGGCATTAAGTCTTACTCAACTTCACACCTTGTAACACAGGCAAGAACCCTTTCCTTGCTTGATCCATTTTGAACTTCTTCAAAACTTTGTCATGGTATGTGCTTTGTGAAAGTCCAATTAAGCGTCTTGATCTATCTCTATAGATCTTGATGCCCAATATATAAGCAGCTTCACCGAGGTGTTTCATTGAAAAACTCTTATTCAAGTATCCCTTTATGCTATCTAGAAATTCTATATCATTTCCAATCAATAATATGTCATCCACATATAATATTAGAAATGCTACAGAGCTCCCACTCACTTTCTTGTAAAATACAGGCTTCTCCAAAAGTCTATATAAAACAAAATGCTTTGATCATACTATCAAAGCATTTATTCCAACTCCGAGAGGCTTGCACCAGTCCATAAATGGATCGCTGGTGGTTGCACACTTTTTAGCTCCCTTTGGATCGACAAAACCTTCTGGTTGCATCATATACAACTCTTCTTCTAGAAATCCATTCAGGAATATAGTTTTGACATCCATTTGCCAAATTTCATAATCATAAAATGCGGCAATTGCTAACATGATTCGGACAGACTTAAGCATCGCTACGGGTGAGAAGGTCTCATCGTAGTCAATCCCTTGAACTTGTCGAAAACCTTTTGCAACAAGTCGAGCTTTATAGACAGTAATATTACCGTCGGCGTCAGTCTTCTTCTTGAAGATCCATTTATTCTCAATTGCTTGCCGATCAACGGGCAAGTCAACCAAAGTCCACACTTTGTTCTCATACATGGATCCCATCTCAGATTTCATGGCCTCAAGCCATTTTGCGGAATCTAGGCTCACCATCGCTTCTTCATAGTTCGTAGGTTCATCATGGTCTAGTAACATACCTTCCAGAACAGGATTACCGTACCACTCTGGTGCGGATCTTACTATGGTTGACCTACGAGGTTCAGTAACAACTTGATCTAGAGTTTCATGATCATCATCATTAACTTCCTCACTAATTGGTGTAGGTGTCGTAGAAACCGATTTCTGTGATGAACTACTTTACAATAAGGGAGCAGGTACAGTTACCTCATCAAGTTCTACTTTCCTCCCACTCACTTCTTTCGAGAGAAACTCCTTCTCTAGAAAAACTCCGAATTTAGCAACAAAAGTCTTGCCTTCGGATCTGTGATATAAGGTGTACCCAACAGTCTCCTTTGGGTATCCTATGAAGACACATTTCTCCGACTTGGGTTCGAGCTTATCAGGTTGAAGCTTTTTCACATAAGCATCGCAGCCCCAAACTTTCAGAAATGACAACTTTGGTTTCTTACCAAACCACAGTTCATAAGGCGTCGTCTCAATGGATTTCGATGGTGCCCTATTTAAGGTGAATGTGGCCGTCTCTAAAGCATAACCCCAAAATGATAGTGGTAAATCAGTAAGAGACATCATAGATCGCACCATATCTAGTAAAGTATGATTACGATGTTCGGACACACCATTACGCTGTGGTGTTCCGGGTGGCGTGAGTTGCGAAACTATTCCGTATTGTTTCAAATGAAGACCAAACTCATAACTCAAATATTCTCCTCCACGATCAGATCGTAGAAACGTTATTTTCTTGTTACGATGATTTTCAACTTCACTTTGAAATTCTTTGAACTTTTCAAATGTTTCAGACTTATGTTTCATTAAGTAGATATACCCATATCTGCTTAAATCATCTGTGAAGGTGAGAAAATAACGATGTCCGCCATGAGCCTCAACATTCATCGGACCACATACATCTATATGTATGATCTCCAACAAATATGTTGCTCTCTCCATAGTTCCGGAGAACGGCGTTTTAGTCATCTTGCCCATGAGGCACGGTTCGCAAGTACCAAGTGATTCATAATCAAGTGGTTCCAAAAGTCCATCAGTATGGAGTTTCTTCATGCGCTTTACTCCGATATGACCTAAACAGCAGTGCCACAAATAAGTTGCACTATCATCATCAACTCTGCATCTTTTGGCTTCAATATTATGAATATGAGTATCACCACTATCGAGATTTAGCAAAAATAGACCACTCTTCAAGGGTGCATGACCATAAAAGATATTACTCATATAAATAGAACAACCATTATTCTCTGATTTAAATGAATAACCGTCTCGCATCAAACAAGATCCAGATATAATGTTCATGCTCAACGCTGGCACCAAATAACAATTATTTAGGTCTAATACTAATCCCGAAGGTAGATGTAGAGGTAGCGTGCCGACCGCGATCACATCTACTTTGGAACCATTTCCCACGTGCATCGTCACCTCGTCCTTAGCCAATCTTCGCTTAATCTGTAGCCCCTGTTTCATGTTGCAAGTATTAGCAACAGAACTAGTATCAAATACCCAAGTGCTACTGCGATCATTAGTAAGGTACACATCAATAACATGTATATCACATATACCTTTGTTCACCTTGCCATCCTTCTTATCCGCCAAATACTTGGGGAAGTTCCGCTTCCAGTGACCAGTCTGCTTGCAGTAGAAGCACTCAGTCTCAGGCTTAGGTCCAGACTTGGGTTTCTTCTCCTGAGCGGCAACTTCTTGCTCTTCTTCTTGAAGTTCCCCTTCTTCTTCTCTTTGCCCTTTTTCTTGAAACTGGTGGTCTTATTGACCATCAACACTTGATGCTCCTTCTTGATTTCTACCTCCGCTGCCTTTAGCATTGCGGAGAGCTCAAGAATTGTCTTATCCATCCCTTGCATATTATAGTTAATCACGAAGCTCTTGTAGCTTGGTGGCAGTGATTGGAGAATTCTGTCAATGATGCTATCATCCGGAAGATTAACTCCTAGTTGAATCAAGTGATTGCAGTACCCAGACATCTTGAGTATATGCTCACTGACAGAACTATTTTCCTCCATCTTGCAGCTGTAGAACTTATTGGAGACTTCATATCTCTCAATCCGGGCATTCTTTTGAAATATTAACTTCAACTCCTGGAACATCTCATATGCTCCATGACGTTCAAAACGTCGTTGAAGTCCCGGTTCTAAGCCGTAAAGCATGGCACACTGAACTATCGAGTAGTCATCAACACGTGTCTGCCAGGCATTCACAATGTCTGCAGTTACTGGTGCAGGTGGTATACCTAGCGGTGCTTCCAGGACGTAATTCTTCTGAGCAGCAATGAGGATAATCCTCAAGTTACGGACCCAGTCCGTGTAATTGCTACCATCATCTTTCAACTTTGCTATCTCAAGGAACGCATTAAAATTCAACAGAACAACAGCACGGGCCATCTATCTATAATCAACATAGACAAGCAAGATACTATCAGGTACTAAGTTCATGATAAATTTAAGTTCAATTAATCATATTATTTATGAACTCCCACTTAGATAGACATCCCTCTAATCCTCTAAGTGATCACGTGATCCATATCAACTAAACCATGTCCGATCATCACGTGAGATGGAGTAATTTCAATGGTGAACATCACTATGTTGATCATATCTACTATATGATTCACGCTCGACCTTTTGGTCTCCGTGTTCCGAGGCCATATCTGTTATATGCTAGGCGCACCTGTTGTATTTAAACGTAGAGCCTATCACACCCGATCATCATGTGGTCTCTCAGCACGAAGAACTTTCGCAATGGTGCATACTCAGGGAGAACACTTATACTTTGATAATTTAGTGAGGGATCATCCTATAATGGTACCGTCAATCAAAGCAAGATAAGATGCATAAAAGATAAACATCACATGCAATCAATATAAGTGATATGATATGACCATCATCATCTTGTGCTTGTGATCTCCATCTCTGAAGCACCGTCATGATCACCATCGTCACCGGCGCGACACCTTGATCTCCATCGTAGCATCATTGCTGTCTCGTCAATCTTATGCTTCCACGACTATCGCTACCGCTTAGTGATACGTCTCCAATGTATCTATAATTTTTGATTGCTCCATGCTATATTATCTAATGTTTTCTACATTATTGGCATTTATTTTCCACTTTTATATTATTTTTGGGACTAACCTATTAACCGGAGGCCCATCCCAGAATTGCTATTTTTTGCCTGTTTTAGGGTTTCGAAGAAAAGGAATATCAAACGGAGTCCAAACGGAATGAAACCTTCGGAAACATGATTTTCTCATCAGATAAGATCCAGGAGACTTGGACCCTCCGTCAAGAAAGCCACAAGGTGCTCACGAGGGTAGGGGCGCCCCCCTAGGGCGCGCCCCCCTGCGTCATGGGCCCCTCGAAGCTCCATCGACGTACTTCTTCCTCCTATATATATCCACGTACCCCCAAACGATCGGGGACGGAGCCAAAAACCTAATTCCACCTCCGCAACTTTCTGTATCCACGAGATCCCATCTTGGGGCCTGTTCCGGAGCTCCACTGGAGGGGCCATCGATCACGGAGGGCTTCTACATCATCATCCAAGCCCCTCCGATGAAGTGTGAGGGCTAGTAGTTAGATGGCTTCTTCTCTCTTTTTGGATCTCAATACAATGTTCTCCCCCTCTCTCGTGGAGATCTATTTGATGTAATCTTCTTTTTGCGGTGTGTTTGTTGAGACCGATGAATTGTGGGTTTATGATCAAGTCTTTCTATGAATAATATTTGAATCTTCTCTGAATTCTTTTATGTATGATTGGTTACCTTTGCAAGTCTCTTCAAATTATCAGTTTGGTTTGGCCTACTAGATTGGTTGTTCTTGCCATGGGAGAAGTGCTTAGCTTTGGGTTCGATCTTGCGGTGTCCTTTCCCAGTGACAGAAGGGGAAGCAAGGCACGTATTGTATTGTTGCCATCGAGGATAACAAGATGGTTTTTTTATCATATTGCATGAAACTATCCCTCTACATCATGTCATCTTGCTTAAGGTGTTACTCTGTTTTTAACTTAATACTCTAGATGCATGCTGGATATCGGTCAATGAGTGGAGTAATAGTAGTAGATGCAGAATCGTTTCGGTCTACTTGTCTCGGACGTGATGCCTATACACATGATCATACCTAGATATTCTCATAACTATGCTCAATTCTGCCAATTGCTCAACAGTAATTTGTTCACCCACCGTAGAATACTTATGCTCTTGAGAGAAGCCACTAGTGAAACCTATGGCCCCCGGGTCTCTTTCTCATCATATCAATCTCCATCACTTTACTATTGCTTTGCTTTTACTTTGTTTTTTACTTTATTTATTTTGCATCTCTATACCAAAAATACCAAAAAAATATTATTTATCATCTCTATCAGATCTCACTTTCGTAAGTGACCGTGAAGGGATTGACAACCCCTAAGCGCGTTGGTTGCGTTGAGCTATTGTTTTTGTGTAGGTACGAGGGACTCGAGCATAGCCTCCTACTGGATTGATAACTTGGTTCTCAAAAACTGAGGGAAATACTTACGCTACTTTGCTGCATCATCCCTTCCTCTTCGGGGAAATCCAACGTAGTGCTCAAGAGGTAGCAAGAAGAATTTCTGGCACCGTTGCCGGGGAGTCTGCGCAAAAGTCAACATACCAAGTACCCATCACAATCCATATCTCCCGCATTACATTATTTTCCATTTGCCTCTCGTTTTCCTCTCCCCCACTTCACCCTTGCCGTTTTATTCGCCCTCTCTCTCTCTATCCTCCCTCTCTATTTGCCTCTTTTGACCGTTTGCTCTTGTTTGCTCGTGTGTTGGATTGCTTGTTTGTCGCGATGGCTCAAGATAATACTAAATTGTGTGACTTCACCAATACCAACAATAATGATTTCCTTAGCACTCCGATTGCTCCTCTTAGCGATGCTGAATCTTGTGAAATTAATACTGCTTTGTTGAATTTTTTCATGAAAGTTCCGTTCTCCGGCCTTCCTAGTGAAGATGCTGCTACTCATCTTAATAGCTTCGTTGATTTGTGTGACATGCAAAAAAAAGATGTCGATAATGATATTGTTAAATTGAAGTTATTTCCTTTTTCGCTTAGAGATCGTGCTAAAGCTTGGTTATCGTCTTTGCCTAAAAATAGTATTGATTCATGGAACAAGTGTAAAGATGCTTTTATCTCTAAGTATTTTCCTCCCGCTAGGATCATCTCTCTTAGAAACGATATTATGAATTTTAAACAACTTGGTCATGAACATGTTGCACAAGCTTGGGAGAGAACGAAATTAATGGTACGTAATTGCCCTACTCATGGTTTGAATTTGTGGGTGATTATACAAAAATTTTATGTCGGGTTGAATTTTTCTTCTAGAAATCTTTTAGATTCGGCCGCGGTAAGCACTTTTATGGAAATCACTCTAGGAGAAGCTACTAAACTCCTATATAATATTATGGTTAATTATTCTCAATGGCATACTAAAAGATCTACTAAAAAGGTGCATGCGATAGAAGAAATTAATGTTTTGAGTGGAAAGATGGATGAACTTATGAAATTATTTGCTAATAAGAGTGTTTCTTCTGATCCTAATGATGTGCCCTTGTCTACTTTGATTGAGAGTAATAATGAATCTATGGATGTGAATTTTGTTGGTAGGAACAATTTTGGTAACAACGCGTATAGAGGAAATTTCAATCCTAGGCCTTATCCTAGTAATCCCTCTAATAATTATGGTAATTCCTACAACAATTCTTATGGAAATTATAATAAGATGCCCTATGATTTTGAATATAATATTAAAGAATTTATTTCTTCACAAAATAATTTTAATGCTATGATTGAAGAAAAATAGCTTAAGATTGATTATTTGGCTAGGAACGTTGATAGAATTGCTCTTGATGTTGATTATTTGAAACTTAGATCTATTCCACCTAATCATGATATCAATGAGTCTCTCAAAGCCATGAGAATTTCCATTGACGAATGCAAAGAAAGAACCGCTAGGATGCGTGCTAAGAAAGATGCCTTTAGAAAAGTGTGTTCTTCTAGTTCCTGTGAAAATAATAATGAAGATCTAAAAGCTATTGATGTGTCCCCTATTAAATCTTTGTTTTGCAATATGAATCTTGATAATGATGGGACTTAATATGGTCCACCTTTACCTAGAAGGCGTTCTAAGAATTCGGAATTTGTTGATCTTGATGCTAAATTTGATAAAAGTGTGATTGAAGAAATTAAAACCCTAGATGTTGCTAAACCCACTATTATGGATTTCAAGGAATTTAACTATGAAAATTGCTCTTTGATTGATTGTATTTCCTTGTTGCAATCCGTGCTAAAATCTCCTCACGCTTATAGTCAAAATAAAGCGTTTACTAAACATATCGTTGATGCCTTGATGCAATCTTATGAAGAAAAATTTGAATTGGAAGTTTATATCCCTAGAAAATTTTATGATGAGTGGGAACCAACTATTAAAATTAAAATTAAAAATTATGAGTTTTATGCTTTGTGTGATTTGGGTGCTAGTGTCTCTACTATTCCCAAAACTTTGTGTGATTTACTAGATTTCCGTGATTTTGATGATTGCTCTCTAAATTTGCATCTTGCAGATTCCACTATTAAGAAACCTATGGGAAGAATTAATGATGTTCTTATTGTTGCTAATAGGAATTATGTGCCTGCAGATTTTATCGTTCTTGATATAGATTGCAATCCTTCTTGCCCTATTATTCTTGGTAGACCTTTCCTTAGAACGGTTGGTGCAATTATTGATATGAAGGAAGGGAACATTAGATTTCAATTTCCATTAAAAAAGGGCATGGAACACTTTCCTAGAAATAAAATAAAATTACCATATGAATCTATCATGAGATCCACTTATGGATTGCCTACCAAAGATGGCAATACCTAGATCTATTCTTGCTTGTTATGCCTAGCTAGGGCGTTAAACGATAGCGCTTGTTTGGAGGCAACCCAATTTTATTTTTATTCCTTGCTTTTTGATCCTGTTTAGTAATAAATAAATTATCTAGCCTATGTTTTGGTTACATTTTTTTGTGTTTAATTAGTGTTTGTGCCAAGTAGAACCGTTGGGAAAACTTGGGGACAGTCTTGATTGAACTTGCTGTAAAAACAGAAACTTTAGCGCTCACGAGAACTGCTGTCATTTTTAATTGGAAAGTGCTATTTAGTTAATTATTTTTTCATATGATTAATAGATACATTCCTCACGTCCAGAAATTTATTTTAGAATTTTTGGGGTTCCATATATTTCGCTAGCTACAGATTACTACAGACTGTTCTGTTTTTGACAGATTCTGTTTTTCGTGTGTTGTTTGCTTATTTTGATGAATCTATGGCTAGTAAAATAGTTTATAATCCATAGAGAAGTTGGAATACAGTAGGTATAACACCAATATAAATAAATAATGAGTTAATTACAGTACCTTGAAGTGGTATTTTGTTTTCTTTCGCTAACGGAGCTCACGAGTTTTCTGCTTTAAGTTTTGTGTTGTGAAGTTTTCAAGTTTTGGGTAAAGATTTGATGGATTATGGAACAAGGAGTGGCAAGAACCTAAGCTTGGGGATTCCCATGGCACCCCCAAGATAATCTAAGGACACCTAAAAGCCAAAGCTTGGGTATGCCCCGGAAGGCATCCCCTTTTTCATCTACTTCCATCGGTAACTTTACTTGGAGCTATATTTTTATTCACCACATGATATGTGTTTTGCTTGGAGCGTCTTTTATGATTTGAGTCTTTGCTTATTAGTTTACCAAAATCATCCTTGCTGTACACACCTTTTGTGAGAGCCATACATGATTTGGAATTTGATAGAATACTCTATGTGCTTCACTTATATCTTTTGAGCTTTATAATTTTGCTCTAGTGCTTCACTTATATCTTTTACAGCACGGTGGTGGATTTGTCTTATAGAAACTATTGTTCTCTCATGCTTCACTTAGATTATTTTGAGAGTCTTAATAGCATGGTAATTTGCTTAAAATCCTAATATGCTTGGCATGCAAGATTAATAATAAAACTTTTTTATGAGTGTGTTGAATACTAAGAAAAGTTTGATGCTTGATGATTGTTTTGAGATAAGGAGGTAATAATATCAAAGTCATGCTAGTTGAGTAGTTGTGAAATTGAGAAATACTTGTGTTGAGGTTTGCAAGTCCTGTAGCATGCACGTATGGTAAACGTTATGCAACAAATTTGAAACATGAGGTGTTATTTAATTGTCTTCCTTATGAGTGGCGGTCGAGGAGGAGCGATGGTCTTTTCCTACCAATCTATACCCCTAGGAGCATGCGCGTAGTGCCGAGGTTTTTGATGACTTGTAGATTTTTGCAATAAGTATGTGAGTTCTTTATGAATAATGTTGAGTCCATGGATTATACGCACTCTCACCCTTCCACCCTTGCTAGCCTCTTCGGTACCGTGCATTGCCCTTTCTCACATTGAGAGTTGGCGCAAACTTCGCCGGTGCATCCAAACCCCGTGATATGATACACTCTTTCACACATAAACCTCCTTATATCTTCCTCAAAACAGCCACCATACCAACCTATTATGGCATTTCCATAGCCATTCCGAGATATATTGCCATGCAACTTTCCATCATTCCGTTCATCATGACACATTCATCATTGTCATATTGCTTAGTGTAGCGACCCGACCTGAGATGGTCAAGTCTCTGTGCTTCAATGTCATCCCTGGATCGGTAATGCTGACACACACAGTACTCAAAGGATTTATAACAGAGTAGCAATCACACACTTATTACATCGAATGTCTCAAAAGAGAACTTATTACAATAATATGGCTTAAGGCCATCTAATACGATAACGGCGGAAGGCTTGGAAGACAAAGTGATTCCATCAACTCCAACGGCATAGCTGAGCTGCACGGCAACGACCTAATGAACCTTACTCCTCGTCTGAAAAGACTGCAACATAATACGTTGTAGCCCGAAAACGGGTCAGCACATGGAATATGCTGGCAATATAACACAGTAGAGCATGAATAGAATAATGCTATCACTACATGCATATATGGCTGGCGGAAAGCTCTATGGTTATAGTTTTTGCGAAAAGCCAATTTTTCCCTACAACAAAGGAATAGATTTTTAATTTAACTATCATGGTGGTTGAACAACATTGAGAAGCTTCCTCCAACTCAATCCCAATTAAAGTGATTAACAACCAAACAGTATTAATTAAACATGATGAGATACATGTGATAACCCAAGTACTTGATACTCAAGAATTGTCCATAACCGGGGACACGGATAACCATGATTAGATTGTACACTCTGCAGAGGTTTGCACACTTTTCCCCACAAGACTCGATCGCCTCCGTTGGATTTCTCGCACTACATGGTGTTTGAGAAACGAATGACTGAGACACAGTCTTTCAGAAACATTAACTCTCTACTCCGGACAGACCATACCAAACCTACATCCCTCTACCTGCTGATCTGCCTCTTCAAGAGCTTCACGTAACTTACTCAACTATGCTAGAGCCCATAATAGCTTGTGGCTACACACGGAAGTTTCTAGCATGAATCATCTCAGTTCCCTTTGAGCCTGGGTGGCGGTCCATAGGAATATCACACGGAACCCCGGGATTTCCAAAAAACAGGCAACACTAGGTACCCCAGGTGCCTCAATCCACCCAGATGTTAATTTAAGTTGCCACCTTAAGTTGAACCATTAATTAACAACTCACATCTGTCATGGATTTCACTCAAACCCAACCCACGTCTATGAGCATAGCAATATAATATAAGCAAACGTAGAAGTAACTCCCAAGGGTTTGAATATAACAGGGCAATAGGTTCTACCTTAATAACTACTTCACATCCCACATGTTAATGACATCCTAATCATGCAATGTTTGAGGATTGGAACTAATGCATAAAAACTGGGTATGAAAAGAGTATGATCAATGTGTTACTTGCCTTGCTGACGATCCGCGAATCCTAGAGACTCGTAGTAACACGCTTCGCACTCCAGGAATTCTATCGCAAGCAAACAATAGCATACATAAGTAACAAGCAACAATGCACAAGCAAAACTCAAATAAGAGAGAGGTTGACCAGAAAGTTCAATTTAAGAACTCCGGTTCGCAAAAAGAATCAAATCAAACGGAGCAACAAAACTCAAACGGCGAAAGAAAGAAGCTTCATTTACTAATCTAAACCTAGGTCAAATTTTACAGTAGCAAAAGCTTATTTGATTTGGTCAAACGGAAAGAGGGTTTTGAGACAAAACTCTAGGCGCTTGAATCGCCTGATTCCGATAGACGAGCGAAAAGATAAACAGAAACTAAGATCGAATCAGAAATCGCGATCAGAAAAATCGCGGAATAAATCCGATAAAAAGAAAACTGACGAATAGACTAACGAACGAGCGTTCGTTAGCTGTAACTAACAGGCGAAAACCGTTCGTTAAAATGAACGTACGAACGAACGTCCGCTAACTAGAAGAACCGGAAAAAAACCAGTGAACCGAGAAAAAATGAATCTAGGGTTTCAAAAAAACCGAACGATTTTAAAAAAACCGGCGGCTCGGATCTAGCGGATAACGGCGAGGGGGTCCGGCGAGGCGGAGTCCGGCTTGGACTCCGGGTCCGAGCGGTGGCGGGGCGGCGCGCGCACGGGGAGGCGGCGGCGGCTGCGGGCCGGCCTGGCTCGGCTGGGCCTTAGGCCCAGTCGGGCACGGGAAACTCTTTTTTTTAAAAAAATAATAATTTCATCGATAGAAATAAAATCCTAGAAAAATAAATAAAAATCTAAAAATACCAAAACAAATTTTCACCGTCTAAATAAAATATTTAGAACGAGATGAACATTTTCTTGGCCCTAAAATGCAACTTTGAAAACGTGCAATTTTTCTAAGGGAAAACTTTGTTTTTGCCACTCTAGTTTTTGCCAACTTTGCTTATGCCACTCTAGAATTTGACATCTCACTTTTGCCACTCTTAGCTTTTGACAATACATCACAAATTCCATTCCGTGGCAAAAACGATAATTTTTTATTTCACTTTTGCCACTCTTAGCTTTTGACATGTATCACAATTGCCACTCTAAAATTATCGTTTTTGCCACAGAATGGCAAAAGTGATATATTGTCAAAAGCTAAGAGTGGCAAAAGTGAAATGTCAAATTCTAGCATGGCATAAGCAAAGTTGGCAAAAACTAGAGTGGCAAAAACAAAGTTTTCCCTTTTTCTAATGCAAATAAAATCCGAATAAAATCAAGTAAAATCAAATAAATGATTTTAACATTTTTTCTCCAATATTTCAATTATTTTGGAGAAGTCATATTATCTCCTCTCATTTATTTTGATAAGAAATATTTTTTCAGAGAGAAAAATAATTAAAATCAAAATCCTCGTTTCATTATTTGATAAAAATCAAATATGAAAAACCAGGAAAATCCCCAACTCTCTCTGTGGGTCCTTGAGTTGCTTAGAATTTCGAGGATTTGCGGAACGGAAATGCAATAAAATATGATATGCATGGATGACTATGTATAACATTCCAAATTGAAAATTTGGGATGTTACAAACCTACCCCCCTTAAGATGAATCTCGCCCTCGAGATTCGGGTTGGCTAGAAAATAGGTGTGGGTGGTCTTTGCGGAGATCATCCTCTCGTTCCCAGGTGGCTTCATCCTCGGTATGGTGGCTCCACTGAACTTTGCAAAACTTGATAACCTTACTGCGGGTGACTCTGCTAGCAAACTCAAGAATCTTAACTGGCTTCTCCTGGTAAGTCAAATCACTGTCCAATTGAATTGCCTCCAAGGGTACTGTATCTCTTAACGGTATATCGGCCATCTCAACATGACACTTCTTCAGCTGTGAAACATGAAACACATCATGAACTCCTGACAATTCCTCGGGTAATTCCAATTTGTGGGAAACTTCTCCCATCCGTTCCAAAACACGATACGGTCCTACAAATCTCGGATCTAACTTCCCCTTAACTCAAAAACGTTTCACTCCTCGCAAGAGAGATACTCGTAGATATACTCTGTCTCCAATTTCATAGGTTACCTCTTTTCGTTTTGAGTCCGCATAACTCTTCTGCCTGGACTGAGCAATCCTCAGTCTATCACGAATCAATTTAACCTTCTCCTCAGACTCCTTGATCAAGTCTGGTCCAAACAACTGTCGGTCTCCTACCTCATCCCACACCAGGGGTGTTCTGCACATGCGTCCATACAGGGCTTCAAACGGTGCCATCTTCAAACTGGTTTGGTAGCTATTGTTGTATGAGAACTCTGCGTACGGTAAATTTTCATCCCAACTAGACCCATAATCTAGCGCACAGGCTCTCAACATGTCCTCCAGAATTTGGTTCACTCTCTCGGTCTGTCCATCTGTCTGTGGGTGAAAGGTTGTACTTAACTCTAACCTCGTTCCCAAAGTCTGGTGTAACTGATGCCAGAACTTTGAAGTAAAATGTGTTCCTCTATCTGATACGATGGTCCTCGGAACTCCATGCAGACATACGATCCTGGACATATAAATCTTGGCCAACTTTGCACTTGTATAAGTGGTTTTCACTGGGATGAAGTGAGCCACTTTGGTTAAGCGATCGACTACTACCCATATGGAATCATATCCTGCTTTAGTCCAGGGCAATCCGTGTTGGGGAACGTAGTAATTTCAAAAACATTCCTACGCACACGCAAGATCATGGTGATGCATAGCAACAAGAGGGGAGAGTGTTATCTACGTACCCTCGTAGACCGGCAACGGAAGCGTTGACACAACGTAGAGGAAGTAGTCGTACGTCTTCCCGATCCGACCGATCCAAGTATCGAACGTACGGCACCTCCGAGTTCTGCACACATTCGACTCGGTGACGTCCCTCGAGCTCCGATCCAACAAAGTGTTGAGGGAGAGTTTCGTCAGCACAACGGCGTGATGATGACGGTGATGATGTTCTACTGACGCAGGGCTTCGCCTAAGCACCGCTACGATATGACCGAGGTGGAATATGGTGGAAGGGGGCACTGCACACGGCTAAGGAGCGATCACGAAGATCAACTTGTGTGTCGTGGGGTGCCCCCTTGCCCCCGTATATAAAGGAGGGAGAGGGGGAGGTGCGGCGGTCCCAAGGGGTGCGCCTAGAAGAGTCCTACTCCCACCGGGAGTAGGACTCCCCCCTCTTGCCTTGTTGGAAAAGGAAGGGGGAAGGGAGAAAGAGGAAAGGGGGGCGCCCCCCCTTCCTTGTCCTATTCGGACTAGGGGGAGGGGGCGCGCGGCCTGCCCTGGCCGGCCCTCCTCTTCTCCATTAGGGCCCATGTAGGCCCAATAACCCCCCTGGGGGTTCCGGTAACCCCCCGGTACTCCGGTAAAATCCTGATTTCACCCGGGACGTTTCCGATATCCAAATATAGGCTTCCAATATATCAATCTTTATGTCTCGACCATTTCGAGACTCCTCGTCATGTCCGTGATCACATCCGGGACACCAAAAAACCTTCGGTACATCAAAACACAAAAACCCTAATTACGATCGTCACCGAACTTTAAGCGTGCGGACCCTACGGGTTCGAGAACTATGTAGACATGACCGAGACATGTCTCCGGTCAATAACCAATAGCAGAACCTGGATGCTCATATTGGCTCCTACATATTCTACGAAGATCTTTATCGGTCAGACCGCATAACAATATACGTTGTTTCGCTTTGTCATCGGTATGTTACTTGCCCGAGATTCGATCGTCGGTATCTCAATACCTAGTTCAATCTCGTTACCGGCAAGTCTCTTTACTCGTTCCGTAATACATCATCCTGCAACTAACTTATTAGTTGCAATGCTTGCAAGGCTTGAGTGATGTGCATTACCGAGAGGGCCCAGAGATACCTCTCCGACAATCGGAGTGACAAATCCTAATCTTGAAATACGCCAACCCAACAAATACCTTCGGAGACACCTGTAGAGCACCTTTATAATCACCCAGTTACGTTGTGACGTTTGGTAGCACACAAAGTGTTCCTCCGGTAAACGGGAGTTGCATAATCTCATAGTTATAGGAACATATATAAGTTATGAAGAAAGCAATAGAAACAAACTAAACGATCAAGTGCTAAGCTAATGGAATGGGTCAAGTCAATCACATCATTCTCCCAATGATGTGATCCCATTAACCAAATGAAAACTCATGTCTATGGTTAGGAAACATAACCATCTTTGATCAACGAGCTAGTCAAGTAGAGGCATACTAGTGACACTCTGTTTGTCTATGTATTCACACATGTATTATGTTTCCGGTTTAATACAATTCTAGCATGAACAATAAACATTTATCATGATACAAGGAAATAAATAATAACTTTATTATTTCCTCTAGGGCATATTTCCTTCAATCCGGTGATAAAGTCCATGCCAAGTTTATCCCACTTCCATTCGGGTATCGGCATATGCTGTAACAGTCCTGCTGGCTTCCGATACTCTGCCTTCACTCTCTGACATACATCACATACGGCTACATACTCGGCAATATCCTTCTTCATACCGGCCCACTAGAAACGTTCATTCAAATCCAGATACATCTTGGTGTTTCCGGGGTGTATCGAGTATGGTGAGTCATGAGCCTCTTGAAGTATTAACTTCCTGATCTCTTGGTTATTGGGCACATAAACTCGGTCCTCAAACCATAGGGTACCGTGCTCATCATCACGAAAACCTTTGGCCTTTCCTTTGCCCATCTTCTCCTTTATCTCGGCAATCTCCTTGTCATCCTTCTGAGCTTCCCGAATCTTGTCCAGCAATGTCGACTGGACCTCCGTTGTCGCAACGAATCCTCTAGGAACAATCTCTAATCAAAGTTCCATGATATCCTCTGCTAACTCCTTCGGTAGTCCCTTACTTTTAAGGATATTAGCATAGCTCTTCCTGCTCAAGGCGTCTGCTACGACATTGGCCTTTCCTGGATGATAGTGTAGCTTCATGTCATAATCCTTTATAAGCTCCAACCATCTCCTCTGTCTAAGGTTCAGTTCCTTCTGGGTGAATATGTACTTCAAACTCTTATGGTCCGCGTATACATCACATCGGTTTCCAATAAGGTAATGTCTCCAGGTCTTCAGTGCATGCACTATGGCTGTTAACTCCAAATCATGTGTGGCATAGTTCAACTCATGAGGTTTTAGTTGTCGTGAGGCATACGAAACAACTCTTCCATCCTGCATAAGCACACATCCAAGTCCTAAGAGAGAGGCGTCGCAATACACTTGGAACTCCTTATGTATATCCGGCAGTGTTAGCACTAGCGCTATAGTCAACCATTTCTTCAACTCCTGGAAACTTGCCTCGCAATCTTCTATCCATTTAAACTTAGTATCCTTCTTTAACAGTTCAGTCATTGGCTTCGCAATCTTGGAAAAGTTCTCAATGAATCTCCGGTAGTATCCTGCGAGTCCCAGGAAACTGCGGATCTCGCTAATTGAGGCGGGTGCCAACCATTCAGTGACTGACTGAACTTTGCTGGGGTCTACTGCTATACCTTCTCCCGATATAACATGTCCAAGGAACCCGACTTCCTTCAACCAAAACTCGCATTTGCTAAACTTAGCATACAACTGGTGTTCCCTGAGTTTCTCAAGAACTAAGCGCAAATGCTCCTTGTGCTCCTCCTTGTTCTTCGAGTATACCATAATATCATCAATAAACACCACCACAAACTGGTCCAAATACTCCATGAACACATTGTTCATCATGCTCATGAAATAGGCAGGGGCATTAGTCAGTCCAAATGACATGACCGTGTACTCGTATAATCCATACCGCGTTGTGAACGCTGTCTTTGGTATATCCTTCTCTCGTATCTTCAACCGATGGTATCCCGATCGCAAATCGATCTTTGAAAACACTTTAGCTCCTTGTAACTGATCAAACAGATCGTTGATCATCGGCAGTGGGTACTTGTTCTTAATCGTCACTTCATTCAAGGCTCGATAATCAACAACCATCCTTGGGGATTTATCCTTCTTCTCAACCAAAAGCACTGGGGCTCCCCAAGGTGATGAACTTCTTCGGATGTATCCTTTCTCCAATAACTCCTTGATCTGTTTCTTAATCTCCTCCAGATCATTTGCGGGCATCCGATAGGGTCTCTTGGATATTGGTCCTGTACCTGGCAATAGCTCTATCAAAAACTCAATGTCTCTATCTGGTGGCATGCTTGGTAACTCCTCTGGAAAAACATCCGGGTAATCCTTCACTACATGCACTTCCTCCTGAACAACTCCCGTAAGGGTATTCACTTGGCTCCTCCTAGGCACATGCCTAGATACATACTTAATCCTTTTTCCCTCCGGGGTGGTAAAGTAAATCGACTTACTAGCACATTCAATACTTCCTCCAAACTTTGACATACAGTCCATACCTAATATCACATCCAATCCTTGTGACTCCAAGATAATTAGGTCGGACGGAAAAACATGTGTGCCAATGGTTAAGGGTATCTGGTCGCACCATCGGCTAGCCATGTATTCTGCTCCGGGTGAGCTCACTAGCAGAGGGGTCCTAAGGGTTTGGGTTGGTAGTTTAAAGTTATCCATGAATCCCCTTGATATTTATGAATGCGATGCACCAGTATCGAAAAGAACAAGAGCGGTAATGACTTAACCAAAAACTTACCTATTACGGCGTCCGGCTGCTCTTCAACCTCCTCCACGTTAACGTGGTTCACTTGTCCTTTGTTGAATGGATTGGGCTTCTTCCCAGTGCTCCCATTTCCGTTTCCATCCTTTCCTTCAGGGCACTCCGTGGCGTAGTGTCCAGTCTTCCCGCACTTGAAGCAAGTAACGTGACTTAGATCTCTTTTGGTGGGTGTGGCTGGATTGGGGCGGTTCTGATTATTGTTGGCTCCGTTCCCATTCCCGTTCTTAGAACCATTATGGTTATGCGATCCTCCTCTAGTTGGTTGTGTCCTCCATGGTTATGAACAAGTCCTGCCGAGTTCGGGGTTAGGCGAGGCTTCTGCTGAGCTCCTGAGTTATACTTTCCTTGTCCATACTTTCTCTTGCGGCTCTCAATCTGCTGCTGCTTCCCTTCAATCATAAGAGCCTTATCTACCAACTCCTGGTAGTTGTTGAAGGTTGCTACCATCAACTGCATGCTCATCTCATCATTTAGCCCTTCCATAAACTTCTCCTGCTTCGCGGCATCTGTGGCCACATCATCAGGGGCATAGCATGATAACTTGCTAAAATCATCCACGTACTAAGCCATAGTATGGTTCCCCTGGCGTAGGTTGCGGAACTCCCGCTTCTTCATCTGCATAGCTCCAGTTGAGGCATGGGCCGTGCGGAACGCTTGCTGAAACTGGTCCCAAGTGAGGTTGGCCATGGGGAAAGTGGCTGTGTAATTCTCCTACCATGAGGCTGTTAGTCCATCCAATTGATGTGCGGCAAAGCACACCCTCTCAGCATCTGTGCAACCTGCAGTGGTCAACTCCCTTCCAATATGGCGTAGCCAATCATCAGCAACTATTGGCTCGGTGCTACTGGAAAACACCGGCGGTTGTAACCTTAGAAAACGGGCTAGGTTGTCCACTGGCGGCGGGTTGTTGTTGTTGTTGTTGTTGTTGCCCTGGTTCTGAACTAGATATTGCATCAAGGCATTCTGCTGCTGGATCAACTGGGTGAGCTCCGGTGGGAAAGCAAAACTGGTGTCACGTCTCGGAGGCATCTGATGGGTTTAGATGGAAGAGATCAGAATAGAAAAAATGGGGTCTAATGAGAAAGCACTACCCATATGCACATGAGACAAACACAAACATTTCACTCAATCAATCAAGCAAGGGCATACAAACGGTCTAGAACTAGCGCAAATGTGCTCAACTACTACTAAATACATGGGGGAATACTGCTAACATATGGTGGTCATCTAGAAATTTTGATCGGTGGAAGACTCCATGATGTCTGCTCCAGCTTCGTCTTTGAAGTCATCATCACTAGGATCGGAATCGGTGTCGTCGATGATGATGTTGTTGTCCGGGCAAGTGGAATCATCGTCTTCTTCTCCCGCTGCTGGTCCTCCCATGAATACTCCGATCTTCTTAACCAGGTCGTCATTCTTCTCCAGTAGTGTCTTGATTTCCTCCTCATATCCATCGCATGTAAACTTGAGTTCTTCCTCCAGCTCGATGATTCTAGTCTTCGCCTTCTTCAAGTCCATCATGTCCGCGCACATCTGGTTCTCCTGACGTCGAATGTGCTAGTTTAACTCCTGGATGAAAGCTGCAATGGATCTAGCCTTCCTGGTGCTGATTACTTCCCATTGCTCGTCTCGACGCCCACATATTTGGTAGATAGTGTCCTTAAGCTCCCTGTTGTAGACTTCTCCAATGTGTCCCATGGTAATGTGGGCTGCCATGCTCTTGCCTAGACTCCAGGTGGGTGCTTCAAAAGAAAATTCTATGGGTTTAGAAGTTGGCGCGAACGTCCTTCCTGGAACTTGTACTTGAACCATACAGCGCTCCTCTTCAGGTAAAGTGGCGTTGTACGTCCCGGTGAAGCTTGGTATTCCAATGTTCAAGTACCTAGTGACTTCCTTCAAGTGGCGTCCAAAAGGTGGGTCTTCATCCGGTTGTGCAAACTTGTTCTTCATCTCCGTCATCCTAAAGAGTAGAAAATGGAGAGGAGTCAGAAATAAGTAGAGAAGTGTGACCTAGGGCTTATCTTAATGGTCGTGTCCTACACTCAGCGTGTGCTCTGATACCATCTTGTAGCGACCCGACCTTAGATGGTCAAGTCTCTGTGCT